>NW_022158360.1:0-4174 GCF_006535985.1 Synchytrium microbalum | reverse complement strand
GTGTGGCGCCTAAGTTGGAACTGAATTTTGTGAGAGCAAGACAGGATTCTAACGGGATAACAAAGAACATTCAAATGATATACTTCCATTGGGTGGATGCTCCTTCTAGCACGTAGATGGCCCCCTCCTCTTCTATAGTCCCTTCCTCCTCTATACCTTGGATGTCAGAGTTGTGCATTAAATCTCCGCCTCATGACAGCAGCATGACAAACTGGCATAAAAGCGTGTTATCAAGATGTGGATTCTATCCGATTATTCTCATAATCATACATTGCTTTTTATATCACGCTGGTCTCATGGTCGTGCGTGGGTTTGCTGTTCGTAGCGGTATGCTGATTCTTGTCACTGGCCCTTATAAACATTCTCACTCTGTGGGATCGTGGCTCCTTTTATTTAATTTCAGGACCAGTTCTGCAGTTCTTTTCTCGTTTGGTGACCCATGCGATTCAAATCCTCTCAAAAAGTAAAGAGACGTTTGGTGCAGGCGAGTTGTTGTACAGCCAAAAGCCAAATCCATGAGACTTCAAAGTCACGGCATCACCGCAAAGCAACTTTGAAAGAATACTGGCACGTTTGACTAGTTCATGTGCACGACATAGACAGGCTGGAGCGACATTACACTACTGGCGCCATATAGAAACCACCAGCCAGGATTGACACAGAGGCCCAATAGAAAGGCAACTGTTGATTAATCCAACTCCTACACTGAGAATCCCACGGTGAATGTCAATATCTCTCAAAACTTGACGATCAAG
Source organism: Synchytrium microbalum (assembly GCF_006535985.1). NCBI lineage: Eukaryota > Fungi > Chytridiomycota > Chytridiomycetes > Synchytriales > Synchytriaceae > Synchytrium > Synchytrium microbalum. Next base: position 3,419 of record NW_022158360.1, on the reverse strand, counting down.
GCCAACAATGACGAATAAGGGACTGTCCGTGCGTTGCAACATCCAATCCAAAACGAGATGGGCTAGAAATCATATAGATACCCAGCGGGAGAGACTGGAATTGTTGGTATATGCATGATTTATAAAGCACGGCAGACTAGTTAAAACGTGAAGTCAAACTTGGGAGTCCAATTTCCAAACGGATGTCGGTTCCATCCCTTTAACAATCCCACCGTAGCCGACACATTAAACACGAGCCAAGGTCAATCCACTTATCTCATAATTTGCTGTCTGGGGCTGTGGTTTGTTTTATCAGCAACAACGAAAAAAAATAGGTTTGATGGAGTGTTGAAGAATCCATCATTTACAAGATTGAAGAGATTGGAAATTCGATAGATCGGTCAGAAAGCCAGGAAGCGGATGATTTTGAGCTTCGCTATGATTCCATAGGGTTGTGTTCTATGTATTGGATGTGGTTTGTCTGAATAAAGCACTCTTGCGGCAATTTGGGTGGTTGATAAAAACAAGCAAGGTTCACGAGCAGCTCAAATCAAGTCAAGCTTGCAAATGACACACATACCTTCAACGAAACTACCTCAATTTGTCTCTCCTTTGCACGCTCGTCTTATGGCTCTACGTTTGTGTTTTCTGTCGCTGTGGTTCTGTGGTTGATGAGCAGAGTATTTTAGAGGAGGAGCAAATCAAACTGCCGTATACTGATACTTTTAGTTCAAATGGAAGGCTTGAGACAGTAACGATACCCAACAAAACAGGCAGGTGGTTTGAGTTCCACAAATTTAAAAATATCTATATTTTCACCCTCTTCTACCAGCTAATAACCTCCACCGAAAAAACAATTAGTACAAGATTCATCATTGTGTTACAAATATTCTACTTTCCTTGACCACCATACTGCTTTTACATATCAGCAGCCCTCAAATACTCTAATCGACATAAGCTGCCATGCTCTTGACATACTTTTTCAATTGGCTTTTTGTCATAGCAGCAGCGTCATATGGCATTTGATCTCTTTCCTGCCTGGTCACCAAGTCAACATACGACAATTTACGGTCTCTGTGTTCTATTGGTCCATTGACGACTTTGGCTTCACCAGATGTCAATATAGCATGCACTGATTCGATACTCTCTTGGCTGTGCTCATTACGAAAATCGGGAGATGTGACATATATTATATCTCGTAGTAATCCACGCGGAATTCGAAACCCTTGAGCATGAGCATTTATTTCCGAGCCCCTAGAATGACGAGATAAAAAAAGAATTGAGACTCATCAAAGTAAGTGCAAAAGTATCTTGACATCCTTACATGTCTCTTGATGCCAGAATGAATCGACCAGAAACAATCCATTTTCCTTGTAACATCCCACATAACACATCTACATCGTAGTTTTGGGAGATTGTGATGATGTGGGTACATTCGTCCACGTCTTTGGTTGTGTTCCAACCTAAATCTTCAACAGCCTGCTCCAATTCTTGACGTTTCTTCACTTGTGTGAAAAAGATCCAAGGTTTGCCCAAGTCATGACTACTATGTTCTAAAAGGGGCTGACAGGTCAGTAAATTGGGCTCAAGTCATTAACTACGAGTTGATGTCACGTACCATCGGTATCATCATCAGATGTAATCCTCTCTACATGTCGTATAGCAGTCATGAATTCGTGTGTTGGAGATGCATATCCTAAAAGTTGAAACCCCTCCTTGATTCTATGAAGCATTGCTTTGAGACGGCCTGGATCAATGATCCCGTGCTTGCAATCATTATTGACACGTTTCAATTCTCCCATCATGTCGGAAAAGTCGAGTATCGGAAAGACGGTATAAGGTCCAAATCTGTAATCGTTGAGAGCGGGTACTATACGTTCGTTTCGGCATAAAGAGAGCATTGACGCTACAGGAAAGTTACTTGGCGGAATACTTTTGGTATTATCGAACTTGTCTAAACAGTTCCAGAGCTCTGTGCGTGTGTCTGTGCTATTGATGGGACCTTCAGGGGAAGCGAGTAGGCGGATTGTCGATGGCACGATTTGTGGATTACCAGTAGAGATTCTGGTTATAATTTGACCCAATGACTTGACTATTTGTATTACTGGGTGCTGAATCTCACGCTGGAAGACGCCAGCGCCAATCCTGGGGCCTGTTTGGATTACTTTTTAGTATACGTTGATGGACATTATGCCAAGCGTAGGATGTGTCGAGAGCAAAAGGAGAGGGTAAGTATATAGGAGTGAGGTTTGTAAATACGAATGGGGGAACTACTTGAGGTACGAGTGATGGTTGTTCTTCTATATATATTGGTTGTGTGGTGGTGGTGGTTTTGGTAGTAAATGTGAGGGCGTCCTGTTTGAGTCTCTTTGCAACTTTTTGATTCTAAAGAGAGGGTGGAGAACGAGTGAGTATAGAGGTATAGAGGTTACGGGGAGTGAAGAGCGAGGAAGGGTGACAGGTCATGACCAAAGAGCAAGACGACACATGACGAGCTCAAGTACAAGACAAGGCCACCATCGCATTGATGGTTGGCAAAGCATATTTACCTTATATAGCACTATGTCCTTGATCATGGTGTTTTGGAAAGCCATCAAGCTAGCAGTCACAGCTTCATTCTCTTCGAATGTTTCGTCGAGCAGTTTTGTAATGCAGTTCTTGGTAGCCATCACAAAAACTGCTAGCTCCGAATGAGCAGGTCCGTTTCGGAGATGCATATTGTTGATGAGGTGGGCAATGATGTCTTTTGCTTTTGTGATGCCATTTGGATCTTGCCAATTTCGCTCGAGCCATTCCTGCACGAGCATCCTATCGCCTGGTGGCTCAGATATGGAAGCTGGCTCACTAGGCCTTCGAGGTGGTGGTAGACTAGGGCGTTTACGAACATTTCTGTTTGGCTGCTGACGCCCATGATTTGACAGAGACCGACGTATATGGTCAGCCATCGTAATTCATTCACGTGCCTATCTATAGGTATCTGGCGTTGCTACTTGTCTCTGTCTCTCTCTCTATTCTTGTTAAAGCTTTCAACGAATATTTTTTTGGAGAAAACGAGTAAACATGTCGTTGCTGCGTTTGAGGCGTAAACATTCAAGCATCATCATCTAGACCTTGATGACTGCAATCTGCACGCGACACTCATGTCTCTTCACCCCGCTGGCTGCTGCAATTGTCGCGTCTGGCACGTGTTGAAGCTCCTTGCTGTTTGGTAACCTGCACCTTTTTAATGGCAATCCTTTTATATTTCATATATTTCTACTACAAAGTATCAAACATGTGCAAACAGTCCTGCTTCCAAACCACAATGACCTGGCAATCAAAAACAAGCACAATCACAACGAGCCAAACACCATAAAAAGTGCCATTGAAGCAAAAACGGTTAATGAAACGAAACGTGCCGTGGAATACCATGGCTTTCACACACGTGCTGCCATATCCCG
>NW_022158359.1:0-3338 GCF_006535985.1 Synchytrium microbalum | reverse complement strand
TGGCTGTGCAGGGGTTTCAACAGACTGGATCCCAAAAGCGGTAGCCTTTGAACTCTTGGTTAGCATCATCACCATCGTATCCCATAAAAATACCTCGAGCTGCTCTCTTATCAAGCTTCTTACGAAGCTCACCTGGTATGTGTCTGAATGCTACGCATCCAAACACTCGTACATGACTGACATCTGGCTTTTTGTTATATAATGCTTCATATGGTGTCTTGTTGCTGAGTGCTTTCGTGGCCAATCTGTTGTTGAGATACACTGCTGTTCTGATCGCCTCAGCCCACCACACTGGTGCTAGCTTTGCCTCGAATAGCAATGATCTGGTCATTCCCCCCAATGTCTTGTTGAATCTCTCAGCTACACCATTTTGCTGAGGAGTATGCGGAGTCGTGACCCAGTGAACCAATCCCTTTTTCTTCATGTAAGTCTTCATCTTCTCGTTTATGTACTCTCCACCATTATCAGTATGCAGCTTCTTGATCTTTTTGCCAAATTGTGTTTCAAACAGTTGGAAGAAATCTTTAATCACTTCAAACACATCTGACTTCTTCTTTAGAGGATATACCCAAGCAAACCTAGTACAGTCATCAATAAATGTCACACCCATAGTTCTACCACCGTATGATGCCTTAGACATAAAGAATACATCAGAGTGGATGACATCTCCTGGATACAAAGCTCGAGACTGTTGTTTCTTGCTGCATCTTAGCTTCTACACAAGCATCGCAGTCATCACTCTTGTAGGCGTCAATTACTTCAGATGTATTGTTGGACCACATTTTGGCTGAATCTACCAATCTCTCATAGCCAACATGACCAAATCTGAAGCAAAACTGAAATCAGTATCTGCCTAGAACAGCTCAGCGAATACGCTCTGCAGGGGGGCTCACCCAAACTGCAACACCCTCCCACGCTGAAGATGATCTAGGTGATCCCCAGTCCTGCCGAATATGTGATTTAAATGTGGAAGTAGGAGAATCGACCCCATGCATTCCTGATGATGTGGCAGCGGGAGAGTATATCGACCTAGGGCTCCAAACGTAGGCTCATTTGAATAGAGCGGATGTATAAGCGACAAGCTGTGGGCTCATAACCTGAAGCAAAACTGAAATCAGTATCTGCCTAGAACAGCTCAGCGAATACGCTCTGCAGGGGGGCGCACCCAAACTGCAACAAAATCTCTTATGTGTTACATGCTCCATATCACTTGCCGCACAACAATGATGGTGGTCACTAGCATTATGGTTGTCATATGGTACGATGTTGATTTCATACAATGCTGTTTTCATCATAATTGTGATTGGAGACGCATCTTTGGCAGTTGTCAAAGTGACCTTGTTTCTGCTAAACTTTACGTCCTCTCCACTATCAAGAGCTAACTGTCTAGCTGATAGTAGATTACGACCCAAGTTTTCTACATACCAAACGTTGTTGATTGTTGAACCTGTACTATTGTTGTCGTCCAGAATAATACAGCCTTCCAATACACCGTATTTTGTTGCAGTAAGTACTGTATTTCCAATACCTTTAATCATCTTTGGAGTCAACAAGGATTTGACATTCTTCAACAAATCTATAGTGCCGGTCATGTGGTTGGTGCAACCAGAGTCTACAATCCAGAGACTTTCACCTGGATTTACTTCAGTACTCATATACGCTGCCGATACATCACTATCACTCCCTTCCGCAGCTGTCGCGGCCTCATCTACTACCTTCTCCCTACATTGATAAGCTTTGTGACCCTGCTTTCCACAAGCAAAACAGTTTCCCGTATATGGCCTTCTGGCTGGATCTCCACCACCACCACGACCTCGGTTGCTGGCTCTAGCACGAGCACGGTAAGCACCTCTATAGTTTGAGCTCGACGCCAGAGCACTAGCATCTTCTTCATTTGTCTGACTCTTCTTTGCTGCATAGAGACTTTCATAGTTCTGAGCTGCGGCCACAAGTTTATCGAAGTCCCATTCTCTATCGTCTTGAGTAGTTTGACCAGACTTGAAATGGTCAAATGACTCATCATCCAAACCAAACAAGAATGTCACAGCCATAGTCTTTTTCAGCCACCAATTATTCCATTCTTCACCGTCTTCAAGGGCCATAGTGGCAAAGACATCATTTAAGTCAGTCACTAAACTACGGATGCTATTGGAGTACTTTACTACCGATTGCTGGTCCTGTTTGGTGCGAATCAATTCACTCCAAATGGTAAACAATCTTCCTTTGTTTTGAGGTACATACTGTACTTCAATTGTCAACCATATTGTAAAAGCATCCTTCCCATCCCGAATACTAGAATAAATCTCGGACTTTTGATTGACATTCTTCAGAATGAACATTCTCGCTGTTCTATCATTCCTAATCCAAGCAGCAAGTCGTTCAGCATAGTCCTCCACATTTGCACCTATGGTTGCAGCTGGCCCTGCTATAGCCTCTCCTCCTATTGGAACTACTGGTACAGCCGGAGTTGAATCCACGGTAACACCACGATGAGCTACGTCACCCCTGACAGGCTTCAATGTCGTTCCAACGACAATATCCCATAAGTTGAGGTCTTCCAATTGTAGCTTTACAAACGAAGCCCAATTTCTATACTCGTTCACTGTTGTCGACTTATCACCAAGTCTTTGGTATTTGTCGTCACCCATGACTCCAAATTAGCACTTTTGAGAAAAATCTTTTCCTCAGCTTTCACAAGTTGTAATCGACTAGTTCTTGAACCGTGGGCTCATAACCTGTGAACTATCGACCAAGTGTTGTGAACAGATGGTTATATATTGTAAACTGGTGCACTTACCTATCGACCAAGTGTTGGGTCGAGTAGGTTTGGGTGTCACCATTACATAATATATATACGTGACTCATTCACACACACTAACACCTGTTGGATGTTTGAAGGTACAACGTGAATTCGCGCAGTAGTACTTCTGGCACTCCGGGTAACCACCTCCGCGCAACGACAACGGACACAGCTGGATATGGCCGTAATGAGCTATTCCGTCTCGTACTTGGCGTCTCAAGACGTTCTTTTGGATCTTTGAAGGTACAAGGTCAGGTGAATCCCCCCTAGTAGTTTTTTTAGCACTCTGGGTATGCACCTCGACTCAACGGCAACCTCAAAAGCGGCACACGTCCATTATGAGCTATTCTACATCGTAGTTAGCGTCTTAAACTGTCCTTTTGGATATTTGACGGTAACAGGTAAATTTACCTGGTAGTATTTTTAGCACGCTGGGCACGCAACTGGGCTCAAAGACAATAGAAGCAGTTTCACACACTGGTAAGGTGCTACGTGTTCTACGTGTTCATGTGATCCGTGTTGGTGTGTGTGAATGAGT
>NW_022158355.1:774440-775488 GCF_006535985.1 Synchytrium microbalum | reverse complement strand
ATTGTCGAGTCTCCTACACGGCCAATGACTCGACCGATACCAGTAACCTTCAGAGATGTATTACCAATACCGAAGACACGGTTGTTGATTGGTCGACCGTCAACAAGACATGAAGCATCACCAGTCATATGATGAGAAGCACCACCATCCAACAACCAATTAGAAGATTCGTTTCGACTAATAGTGGCAGCCCCTGTTACTTGGATGATACCAGGGAATGGTCTAGATGTTCCAATACATTCCGATTTACGATGTCCAGACTTCCAACATTGGACGCATACGGCTACATTTTTATGTCCAATATTGGGGTCCTTGGCCTGATCAGAAAACCCTGGGAAGGCCCTAACAGCATTTTCACATCCACTCCTAGAGCTGCTATGGCCCATATCCCAACATCTAAAGCATACTAAAGTTGCGGGCGACTTGAAGGTGCGAGTATTACGATTCGTATCTGGCTTCTTATAAACATTGATGTTATCTGAGGTGCGACTATTGTTGGCAGCCATTTGAGCATTATAGGCTAAAGTCGTTTCTTTGGCATCATGAAGTGTCTTCAAGTTCTCCATCTGAGCTCTTGAACCTCATCAAGGCTAATGGTTGTAACGTCACCGGAGAGTAGGAGTTGACGTAATACACCATAGACGGGGGTATCTAAGACCTTCAACAAGAGAAGGTTGCTCATTACTTTGGTGAATTGAGCTCGAATAGTGATTCCTTTAGCATCACATATATCATCGATATCCTTTTGAATTTTCTTTATGTTGGAGATGATGGAAGTAGGAGTATCGGAAGGAAGAGTACTAAAGTTGGTGTGCTCTTCCCATTTGACTACTAGATTGACTGCAGTTGATCCACCATATTGAGTCGTCAGATGTTGCATCATAGCATAGGCCGACCAAGTGATAGGAAGTTGAGATGAGATAGATTGGGCTACATGCTGGCGGATTATGAATGCAGCCTTGACACCATTCTGTCGGTGTGTTTCTCTACGAGTTGCGAGTGAAGTCTCGGCTTCTAAGGCAATAACTTCAGGAGCAGGGACAGCAGC
>NW_022158355.1:600000-774258 GCF_006535985.1 Synchytrium microbalum | reverse complement strand
TATAAGCTAGTCTAATGACTATAGTGGTCTGCAGCAGACATGTCGGCTTTTGGTTGGAGTTTATATTTAGGAGGTGATGATAGATCTTGTAATGGTATGTATTGTGGCAGCTGTTTTCCTTTCGGTGTTCCACCAGCTGCAGATGTGACTGAAGAAAAATCTTCTGTGTAAGAATCTGATTCGTGGTTTGATGACAGTTTGATGTAGAGTCTTTAAGACTCAAGAAACCTCCAGTATAGTGGGAATAGTGGTATAAGTGCCGACTGGCAAGTAGGTTCCAAGACCTGGACGTCCCTACTAAATGACACAAACTCGTTGTAGTCAATTTAATTCCTTGATGCTCAATGTGAGTACTATTGTCAAGATTTTTCCGATTGAGGAATTAATCTTGACAACACCTTCTTTTTATACCCCCTTTGAGGCTTTGACATATTGGCATCAAGGTTTAGGGCAATCATTTTTCTATCTTATATCTCCTCATCATCCGTTCTACCTTCGTATATACTCATCTGCGTCATCATAAATAATAAAATAATAAAACAAGAGGGTGGCAGCATTGGCTATGCCGATGCAACAGTAACATTTGTTACACGAATCTACCTTCCAGAAACCCCCAATTACCTCCAGCAACCCCTGCTACAGCATCTAGCAGTCTCGACCAGCCACTGCCGGATGCACGTTTCAATGCGCCAGATCCGTCTGTTGACGATGTACAAACCAGAGATGAAGCAGACGAACACCCACTCGATATCCCTATAGTTTTAGACGAACTGCTATTAGATTGTGTTTTTCGTGCAAACATGATGAAAGTACAATGAGTATAACTCTCCGACTCAAACACAACTCGATAGATGGATAGATGGATGTTTGTGTGAGTGTATTGACAAATACCTGATAAAAGTACAATGAGTATAACTAATGATAAGGTATTGTCAATACATGTGATAATAGGATATAGAATAGATGATATAATGCCTCCTCACCTCTCTGACTCAAACGCAACTGGATGGATGTGTTGAAACCCCTGCACAGCCACTTGGCTGTGTAGGAGTATAAAAGGCAAAAGATGTAAAGCTTCCTCCTTCATCAATCAACAACAACTCAACGCATCCATCCATCGTTGTTTGTTACATTGAGAAGGAGAACTACTAACGTCTAAACGTTACAGGATGACTAGATGGATGTTTGTGTGTGTGTGAGAAAGAGAAATGAGTGGATGGATAACATGATGCTGACATAGCGATGTGACACAAAATAAGCTAATCTAATGACTAAAGTGGTCTGCAACAGGTTTGATGATCCGACTGACACGATCTTGTCATACGTGTGGTTGCATTTGTTGTCCTACATTTGAAGTTGGATATTATAGGCGTGACAAATGGCGCCTCCAATCTGGCTTTGCAAGTGGAACTGTGAAATCGATTATGAGCATCCAATCACAAGGTTTTGACCAATAAGTGGTTTCAAGTTACCATTTAATCCGGTATAAAAACGAGATCGGAGCTGTTCATCATTAGGGGCTTGATTTGCATCAATTTCCCTCAACTTGTAACGATTAAGCCTGAATCGTTAGACAACTCCTCAACAAAGCATTCTAATCTGACATAAAAGGCCTGAGGTGACTCACCTGGCTGGATTGAGTACAAGTTTCAAAAGTACCTCTCATATCACCAGAGGACTGGGTGCGTCTAAAACGTGTGTTCAATCAAGTAAGTAATTAATGCAGCATAGTTGCCCAAGTGAGCAGCTGGCAATGACAACACAACTTGAGGATGCAAGTAGTTGGTTATAGTAGCCAGCTTTACACGATCTTGTGGATCGTTAAGTGGTCTACGAGTATTGTAAATCTTGTCAAACTTGGTGAGCCAAGATGACCATGGCAAAACGCCATCAATAGTATAGCTTGGAAAAGATCCAAGTTCAACGGCTTTAACAGCCCTAGCAGCATTTGCAGCAGCAGCCATACTTGGCAAATAGTTTGAAGTAGAGAAGGAGTGGTCCTTCAAATATGCTTAACAGCAAAAGCACAAAAATTCACGAAAATTTGGCAACTTACGCAAAATGCTTTTCCTTGATGGCGGGCTTACAAGAGAGTTGCCTAATCCAAAGAAACGTTAAAATGCACAGTATACTCCCTGTTAGTCGTGTCTTGTAGGTTGTTCCGTAAGAAGGTGCCACCGGCACAAGTGTTTTTGGTGATTTTGTCGATTTGGATGGGAGGTCACGGTAGATTCTCGTTGCGGAGCCCCAAGTTATAAACCTAGTTAGTCGATGTCGCTGATGGAAAGCCGTTGTTGAAGCTACTATGATGCGGATCCCACGAATTGAACGTGAGAAGGTGTACACGTCACCTTCAGCCACATGGACTTGCTCTTGTCCGACGCGCCAGCTGAATCCGCGAGTTTCAGACAAGCAAAAGCCGCCACTATGCAGTGTCCGAGTCGCCATCAAACGCGTCTAAACGCGATTCTTTGGGCTTTATTGAACGATTTACGTGATCGACTAAACATGTATTGGAGTTGAGCAACTCCTCTATTTGCAAGATTTTTTTTTGTTGAAACGCTCTTATACGCGAGTTAAGGTCTGCGGGATGCATCCATTTAAGGTCTGCGGGAAGTGATCCATTATTTAATGATTTCTGCTACTTCATGTACTTCTGATTATTGACTTCAACTCGCTCAAAGGCACAAAACGTGTCAAATCATAGAATTTCGCCAGATTCTTGAAAGAATTTCAGAAAACATAGAAATATAATATCTGTATCGAGAGAACATCGTTCGGACGCTCGTTGGGAACCCGATAGGAGTACTTCAAGCAGCAGGCGATAATCGTGAAAGCTGATTGCAATTCAAGAATCTAATAATCTGCATTGATCCGTTTTGTGTTAGGTACCACCTTCGGAAACAGTCAGTGCATGAAAACAGAGAAACGTATTCAGATTTGAATGACAGAGGAACCACCGAAGAAGTATTCATGAAATCAGCAATATAAATTTCCTCCAGCCAGTTTAAGAACCGGTTGGGTAGTCCAATCAACAATCAGCCTTTTTAAATGAACTTTTGAGAGTGGAGTCGCCATAACCACATTACGTTACCCATCAGCAATACTACAATCAATACTTCAATTTTCTCGTAAAACACGAAGCACCGCGATTACTAGATATTTTACAGCACCATAAAAGTCCACCTTTGGATTTCAGTTGCAATGACTCCTTTGCCATCACCATAAAGCAGATCCTTAACATATCCACTCTGGAATGCAAGCTCAAAATTTAAACCCAGTCATAGATTCATAGTTTGAAAGAGAGGTGAGGTGCGGTGTTTGGAAAGAATTTTATCAGTTTGTGCTTTGCTGTTTAAATTACATATGATTCGTGAAATTCTCTACTCTGACACGTTTTCTTGCACCTCTACTTCTCCTTCTCCTATCAAGGCATCATCAGCAACAATGTCATCTGACACCTTCAAGCTTTTCAATATCTTCTTTGCCCTCTTCAATTTGACAGCATCAGCATCAGGCGACTTCACTATACTTTGAGCCCTGTCGATAGTCAACTTCATAGCATTTCCTTGCAGAGTCTTGACATACATTCGAGCGAGTTTGAATTCATCTCTTGGTAGCATGGTGGGGTCATAAAGATGCTTCAAGATCGAGGTTTGACGGGTTTTGTTGAACTTCCAGGCAGGCCTATTGTATCTAGGTTTACAGGGACAATCAGTGAAATCGAGAACTGGTATACAAGCTTGGACTCACTTGAACGTAGTCAAATAATCAGCATATAATGCTATAGCTTTCTCTGCTGTATCAGGCAAGGCATCTACCTGCTTGCGGCGGGTACGTTTCGCCTTTTTGACCTTTTTAGTTTCCATGCCTAACGTCGATAACGTTGGTGAGAAAGATTTGTCCAAGAGTCCAAAATTTGAAGGCAAGATCGTGCGCAAACAACCACGTATACTTGTTAAAGCTTCTTTTCCTTTCGAGCGTTTAGCCAGCTTCTTCTTGGCAGCAGCTCCTGCATCGTCTCCTTCAGCTGGTCGAATGTCAACCACATTCTGAATTTTTTCTTTGGTTTGAGGTATCGGCTGTTCAGCAGCAGCTATAGTCACAGGAGCTCCTTCATCAGACTGTGCACGCTGCTTCCTTTGTTTCTTTATGGGCCTCTCTTCGCCACCTGTTTTATCGGTTGTTGTGACTAGTCCAGCATTTGATGATATCTTTCTCTTCTTGTGAGGTTTCTTGGTAGGATCAGACGCATTCCTGATTATCGATACTGTTTAGAAAGAAAATCGTTAGTAGAATTCAATTTAGTGCTGCAAGACTGCCTCTCTAGTTGCAATTTTCGAGAATTACTACTTTTCTTCGTAGCTGCTTGTGGTTTCTTTTCTTCTGATGGTTTCGTGATCAGAGGAGCTGCAGATACTGCTGGACGCTCTGGTGCACTCTCTCTTTGACCCATAATGGACCAGGGGTTAGTATGTCTTATAGCGAAATGGAGCGAATGGAGACTTTTTTTTTCCAGATTCAACAAATCCATCCAACATACTAGTAGCAACGAAACACAACTATCTAAAGACAAAAATTGCAATATCACTCATTTATTTAACTTTGCAACTTTTGATTTTTGATATACAGATAGGAAGGAAACAAAACAAACACAAGCTTTACTCAAACTCGTTCTCCTTGTCGATCTCACTGCTAACTCCAGTTCCCACCATGGTCAATCCAGTTTCTTCAAGGCCTGAGAAATTGAGGAAGTGACTTGGTCTATGAATTTCATGATAGAATTCCTGTATAACAAACAAACGAGAGTGAGCTTCTATAACCCTTTCTAGCAATAAAACTCCACAATTTACCTTGGGCGAATCCAACGTCAACAAATACTTCATATTCGGACTGTGCTTAGCACCCATAAAGTTGTAATTCCACAATCCATCTCCTTCTGGAACCATGTAAAAGCCCAAGATTCGATCAGTGAGGAGCAATTGCACCTTTTCATAGTGCGATGGACTATATCCTGCCGGATTGACCCCCATATCCTTGTTGGTTTTGCCCCATTCCAGTCCTCCTGGTGTGAGCTTGTATGCAGTCAATGAGCAAGATCCTAAAACATTTGACATATGTTAGCATAACAACCTCGAAAAAAAAGCCGCCAGAGGAGACAAGCTTGACTTTGCAACACTAGTCGAATTCCAAGTACAGATCATACATACCCGGTGTAAAGGAACAAGTAATAATAACAGCCTTATCCACATCCCAAGCTCGATTCTCAGCCAAGATATGACTATGCATAGTAACATCCAATGGCGACAGTTGAGGCAACTCTTGTGGCTGAGTATGAATCCATCCCAGAGGTTCATAATCATTCAAATATTCATGATTCGGTAATCCAGTGGGCAAATGGACTTGCTGATGGGTACCCCACTGAGGAACCATTACTATAGCTCGAATTTCTTTAACTTGCGGATTGTCGGGCGGTGAGACTCCATACATGAATCCAGATATCTGGGTTCGTAGATCTGCTATACATATAAACTTCTTTAATACATTCTTGGGCATGACATATGTGAAGCCCGTTTCCTTGATGTCGTCCGAATTGACATATATATGGTTTGTTCGGAGATGCAGGTTGGTTGACGAGATGGCTCGGATGCGCCATTCTGTCTTGGACGAGAAGGTCTGTGTCTCGTAATTAGACGTAGTAGTCACAATCATTTCATCACCATGGATGTTTTGTGTCTTTGTCGTTACAGCGGTCAGTTGAGATTGCTCTTTAGCTTGTTTATCAATCTCGGCGATCTGCTGTCGTTGTAGTGATGGTGCTTGGATCTCCATACCAAGAATAATGTCACGAATCTCACTAGAGGTGAGAGATGCTACGTTGACGTTATTCTTTTTACCATAATCAGCCAAGATCAAGTCCTTCAATTGTACTTCAACCTTGATCCATTCCTCATCGGTAAGAGTGGGCCATACATGATGAGGTTCAGTGACAACGGACTTGTCTGGTCGCAGTATGATTTTGGTCTTTTCGTTATTTACATGAAGAGCTCGCAGAATCAAGACTAAACGAGAGAAGGCCGTGTAAGAAGAGATACTCTTGAGCCAGTCATCATACTAAATGAGGGAGATATAAATGAGAAATGGTTTGAGACCCACGATTTGAAAAACCAAAACTTCAACAACAAAGGCTTTCAAAATCATACCAAGTTGAACAAGACCATTTGAGGCTCAGTAGCCTTGAGAATCAAATCACCAAACTTCTCAACCTTGAGACACGCTTGGAAGGGCAACTGTAGTTCTGATCCCTTGATGACAATATTAGGGAAGTCCAGCTAATATTAAAATAAAGGAAGTGTTAGCGCGGCAGCAAAATTGTATTAACCATAATGTACTTACCAAGTGAACCTCAAGTGGATCAAGCATACCCTTCCTGGTAACAATAATCTGTTTAGGCTGTTCTTCAACAGGCAAGGACCGAATCAAGGCAGCAGTTTCTTCAGCAGTCTTCCATTTAGCCAATTGCCCCAAACGTTTCTGCCCAGCCCATACAGATGTATGAATAATCTTCAAAAACAATTGACCTGTACGTGGATTGAATATAAAGATGGCTCCGTTTATAGGTTTGGTGGTCAAATTTCCTTCAAATGTCTTGTGAATCGTGACTCGATATACGTTGGTATCATCCACAAACCAAATGATTTGATTGCTGAATAATTCGCCGTAGTTCTGTGACGAGAGGTATGGCTCTGTGGGTTCTGAAGAATACAATTGAAGGCCTTTACGGATACGTTCTCGTAATACATATAGAGCTGGATTGGACTTCATGATTTTACCCATAGCTTGTTGTATCAAGGGCTTCATACCAGGGAACCAGTTACCATATGCTGAGTGTAAATTATAGGCCAAATCGAGACCAATCATCAATCCAGTAGGTGATGGGTAAATCGACATATTATCGGTAGTATAATCCAGGTATTTGGCACGAGTGTATCGTTCTATATCGTGCGAGTCAAAATCACCCCATCTGAGTTGGACATCAAGCCAGAATCGGTTGCTAGTGGCTCCATCAAACGAATCCTTTGTATCGTTCAATAATGATGGCTTGGATACATTCCATTTGAAGGCAGCAAAGAGCAATATATCGGCACAAGATGAGTTCATCTTGTATGACTTTCTGGGATGGATTGTTTCCTTTTGCACAGTTTCGATTTCCAACGCTTCAAGTTCTTGATCAAATACTTGACACTAAAATTGGGGAAGAAAGTTAGTTCCAACCAAGCGCGGCAACAATGCGTGGAAACAGCATTGTAACAAGACTTACCAAGTCCATGACTACACTCTCATGAATCTTCTGCCACAAGTGAGCACGGAAGATTTGAATCAAGGAGATCTTGAGCGTGGGGATTTTACCATGCATAAATATACCAGTCAAATCCAATTGTACTTGGAAACCAACGTAGACGTTTGCTCGATTGATTGTTGGAGACCACCATAACGTGAATCGACGATTAGGGATTTGATTCAAACCAGATCGTTGCGCATTAGTCAGTTTTTTATACTTCATTGATTCTTCGAAACCAGAAGCCTAAACCAAAATCGTTCAAAACTGAGCAGAAGCAAAAATGTATGCACTGAGCAAAATTCGCAAATACCTTCTCCCAGAAGAGACCTTCCCAGGTGGGGAAGTATGTACCCTTGAACAAGGTATGTTCGAGAATACCTTCAACACCTCCAAGAGCTTGAATCATATCCGTTCGATAATTGTTGAGCTTGACAAGGATCAAGTCAGCTGTGAAACAAGAAGACGCGAACGGCAAACTGTCCACATCACGGTACTCACATTCCAAAGCTTTCCATCATGACGTTGATGAGTCCACCAGAATGGATTATTCTTCAATATCTGGTACTGCTTGAAATCAGTTCGTACACGCCATCCTTTATCATATGCCAAAGTATGCCGATCTTTTTGGAATAGCGTATTAATTCTTGGTATACCACGATCCCATGAATCTTCCAAATCTTCTAACGTCAGTCGTCGATTCTGTGCGTTCGCTTCTTGACGTTTAAGGGCATATTCATGCCACACTCGTTGCGAATCTACAAATTCGGATTCCCATGGTTGAATGTATCGGAACAAGTTGGGTATAGTTTGATCTTCTTCATGAGACATGCCAGATCGGAAATGGGTAATGCCTGTATCAGTCTGCTTGGACCATCTCAAGTCCGATTGTGGAATCAAGACATGACCCATGGAAAGCATACCGAGACCACCCAATTCCTTTGGTGTCTAACATCACAGCATAGCGTATTAGTTGTGAGCATCACTCGAAAGAAAACTCCAATTCAACACTTACATAGAACACGACAGGTGGGAATCGAGAAGGCATCTTCGAATTCAATCCAATCTTTACACGAGTCTGAATCTTGTTTTCACATTTAACCAACAAATCCAGTAATTCACGAGTGTGGACTACTGCTTCTCGGTAATATGTCATCAAACCAATCAAGCATGTCTATTTTTCCAAGGAAAAGTGAGATTTTTCTTTGTAATCTAGCAAATCCATCAAAGCAGCCACAATAATGACTGCAAACAAGTAACACGTGCGATACTTACATTCCACCTAATGAAGTAATTGTGCTGAGTTAGTATTTAAAGAGAGAGTATAAAAAATCTGTTGTATGGCCGTGTCCTTACTTGTTGATGATTTTCGAAAAGGTCGTGCTGCCCGAAGCCATCAAAATCTGTCTAATCCGATTATGGAATTTCTCCAACGCATCATTATCAACTCTAATGAATGCCTGTGCAGTTCTTTCTTTGGTAGCTTCATAGATCAAATTCCATACTCCTTCATTCAATGTAAACTCTTCTTGAATGGTACGGATCTTGGGTAGGATACGGACTTCAAAACCTTGCATGGCAAACAAGAGGTTCGGATTATCTCGTGAATACACAGATACAAACGAGTCTTCCCATTCTATAGTTGTGAGAGATCGTGGCAAGCGGTTCTTCATGTCCCAGAAGACTGCACGACCCAAGTTGACATCGTGCTTCATCAATCTCATACGACAGTCACGTGGCCAGCATTTTTTATTGTTATAGCCAACAATGTTTTCATTGTTGGGATCGGGATGTTCAGTCAGACTGATTTAAGAGGAGTAAGGAGTGTTAGTGTTCTGTGCGAAGGACATGATAATGTGCAAACACAAGAACTCGGCAAGAAAATACTCAAGAACAGAAAATGTCATTTGTACAACGTGAGGAATACTCACTATCGTTGAATCAAATCCCTCGCCTCATCAGCAGAAAACCTCAAAAACATATGAATACGATCCACATATCGGGAATACAATCTTATAGGATGGCGAGTTTCAGTCGGCATATCCCTGAATTGCAAGAAGTCATTCGGCAAGTTGGGCGGTCCAGCCATTTCAGAAGCGCGTTGGAGACCCAATAAGAGCAGATCAAGTACCAAGCCATAGTATTGGAAGATGAAGGATGCGAATTGTAATCCTCGAATCAAACCATATGCATTGACGTGATTCATGTCCTTGTAGTTGAGCACCACCTAACGAAGACAGCATCGTTTGAATTGAATGGAGGGACATAGAGGAAACAGCAGCGAAAAAATCCTACGACTCCTGCACACGAAACTTACATTGTTCTTAGCACTCATATAATCAGCAATATTATGATCCACAATCAACCTCAAAAGACGATTGAGCAATGTCAAATCAATCTTTTCATACGCTTTCGAGAACCGTGTTTCCATCATAACATTACATTGACCATCACTTGTCTCCCAAACTTCAGTCAAATTATTGATTCCTTGGCACCATTTATAGACAAGAAGTGGTGGCGGCTCAGTATCAGATGGCTTAATCCACGATGGGAATAACCCACGCTTGTCAGCTTCATACCAGAGATACTGATCCAAGTATGCATCAGTAATCTTTTCCAAAGGTTCAATATCATATACAGGAATCAAGTGAGAATACAAGTCCATGAATTCTATACCGACTTCTTTGAAGGCTCGTTGAGTCAACAAGAGACGTTTGATTCGACCAAGACATTCGTGTGGATTATCATATGCCTGTTCAATCAATCCTAATTCTTCACGTTGAGATTGATTCAATCGGCCCTTGACAGAGTAGGCTTCCTTCAAGTTTTCCAAGGCCAATATCAAGAGTTTGGTATCGTGTTTGTATGATAGAGGTGGGAAAGGAATTGGAGAGAATTTACGAGACTCAAGCCAGTGGACTGTTGAAGTATAGATGGCAACGGCTTCTTCGGCACTAATATATGGACCATCCTTCAAGTAGTTGTGCTGACGTTCTTGTTCAGCCTTCAAGAACAATCGAGTCAATCTACCCAGATTCTATGCAATGGGAAGAAAGTGTTACTTTGCCTGGAGTTGTGACAAGCTCAATGCACCGATGAAAGAATACCTTTTTACAAACGGTCTTGTCCACAGTGGCACCTCTCTTGATACGTTCACGATTGTAATGTGCGACGGAAGTCCACCAATCAGCTTTGGATTTCACATATCTAAGAATCATATTCTCAATAGGTACAGGTAAGCCAGGAACCTTCCAGGGAACGTTCGACTTCCAGCTAAAAACGCAAACAGACTGATTAGGAACACTGCCTGTTCAACATGAAAAGAAGCACATCAAACTTTTAAAGTTGCTTACCATCGCCAAGCTTCACTCAAATGTTGAAGTATAGTACGACTTTTGTTGGCCTTGATACCTTCAGGCATCATATCCAAAATATCGTGAAGTACGGCAGCACGTAATTCCAAGTCATAGTGTGATTCAACACGTTGCTTGGTCACGGTTTTAGCAATACCCTTGGATTGACGACCTTCGAAATGACGAGCCAGGAGATTTCCAAGCCATCGTTCAAGTAATGGGACAATACCACGCATGAAGAAGAGCCAGACTCTCCATCCTGGTGCCCAAATACCACACCCAGGTCCTTTGCCGACTGGACCAGTGTTGAAGCGGTAGTAAATCAAGTGTTCTATGGGGAAGATGGTGGTGAGTTATTTGGTGAGGAGATCAGTATTTGCCATTCACGAACGGGATTTATATTTGCATCAGCGCAAACCCAAAGCACCAAAAATGAACTCCCCGAATGACTTACTGAGATCTTTGCACATCCTAATCTGTCTCATGAGACGATACTTGTATCGATACATTCCAGTCAATTGCCCAACATGAGCAAAAGTATACTGCAAGCCGTCAGCCAATTGAAAGGCATCAACGTTACCCAATCGGTATTGTACATGAGAATCAACAATCAATTTCGTCAATCTCAATATTTCTCTCATCAAATGGAAGGCATTTCCAAACCTAGATTTTTTACGTTCCTTTGTTGTTAAGGTCTTGACGGGCTTCAAGTTGAAATTATAATCCAAGTGTAGATAATTGAGATTTTTACGATGGATGAGGAGATTCAGCATATTGTATCCTTGTCGACATACTTGCAATCCAGCTTCTACCCAATCGATTTCAGTCGATTGAAAGAATTTGGTTGCTTTCAAGGACCTGAACAAGTATTTCTTGTTTTGGGATTTGGTCGGTCGTCGATGCAACTCGTTCAATATCCAGCACTTGAGTAGCTTCTGGTAGGATACACGTACTTTTACTGGATGGTTTGGTGGACAGTGCTCCATAAACCAACTATTCACAAGTGGTATGTCTTGAGCACGACGAGTATGGCCCGATCGCTTATCGAATGGTGATGGTGCCCAGTACAAGGATATACCGTTAGCAGTCGAATCTGTATACAGTGGTTTATCTTCCAAGAAGGGTGCTACGGATGGTGGTAATTCAAAGGAGTCGTCTTCATCAGCATCTCCGAATATTTCTTCTTCGTGAGTGCTACCTTTGAAGGATGACTTCAAGCTGCGAGATGAGATAGGGTTTATAAGTGGGTCAAAGTAGAATGCGGGCAAGTCCGGATCTTCGGCACGGATGAATACTATGGCGGGATGATGATACCAAGACACTTTTACAGATCGTGGTAGCGAATTATATAAGAATGGATAGGCGACTTTATATTCGGTACGGATTGGGTTTCGGATGATAATTTTGTTTATATCGTTGAATTCATTCCAGTCTTCATCTGCTGGATCGACATCTCGATAGAGCGGTTCGAATTTGGGTCCACCTGGTATAGCCATATTCAACGCCTTCGCGGTGAAGAAGGAGTGCTTATCAAACAAGTAAAAGTAGTTCTTATCCATCAAGTCAGACAATAGCTGATGAGCAAGACGATATAAGGTAGACATGGCAGGTAAATCCAACTTCCATCTCCTATAAGAAGTACCATTCATAACCTTTTTATCTTTGGCCAATGGTTTATGATCATAAAACCATTCCATGACTGCCGCGTCATCAGTATCATCCAAGTCCATCCAAATAGGTTCAAGAGGATCAACACCTAATATATTATCACCGTAATCGAGCGGAGGCTCTTCATCATCGAATGGTGGAAACCTCATTCGTTTAAAGTGTCGACGATCGCGTTTCTCACGTCTCATCATAATCCACATTGTGCCCCATTGAGCGACATATACAGGTTCGATTACGTTTGGAATTTCGTTTACAAATGTGATTGCACCTGTCGTATGATAGAGGACGTTCACTTCCCGGACTTGTTCCCAAGGCATGGGCATGTTTTCGAGCAGTTTCATTACGGCATGTGGAACGTATTTTAAGGCACCCAAGTAGATACGCTTGTCATGTCTGAATTTCTTGCTAGACAAGTCACCGTGATCCCTGATTACCTTCCTAAAAGAAGGAGAGGAGTTGTTTGTGTGAATGTTTGGCTGTGGGTGCAAAAGTGTAGTGAACGTCGTCAACAACACCACTCCCCGCAGCATCCATCAATCAACCGAAACGCCCGCGCGTAGCGCCCACAACATAAATCAGTTCGCCTGCACCTTCTCCAAGCTCCTTTCGTCCTCCGCAGCAAACGTAAACAAGATCACACATACCTCAAGTGTTCAGGAGGCATATTCTCTTTTGTAGTCTCGACAAACCCATACTTTTTCTTCTCCCCAAATCTTTTTGTGTTAAGTTGCTGCCATCTCTTGCTCTTCTCAGCCAGCTTCTCATCTGACAAGTCTTCTTTTGGCATTGCGAATTGTGATGATTGCTGCTGCTGTTGAGGAATATAACCAGGAGGATATCCTTGCATCGGGAATGGCATTGGAGGCATTCCAGGTGGCGGCATGGGCATTCCTAGCGGTGGAAATGGTGGTCGTTGTGGAGGAGGATTCATTATTGCTTTTGGGTTGGGTTATATATGTTTTAAAGCGGTAGGAAGGCTCAAAAATGAGCTAGAATAATAGTACAGGAGCTCCAGTACGAGGCTATGTTAGTGATGTACAAGTTATTCGTTCTTTCTCTGCTACGATTCCTAAGCTAAATTGTGTTGTGTGTTTTTGAAACTTGTCTGGGCTCTAAACCAAATTGGAGCGGTGCCATTCACGCGTATGTCACTACAATTCTACGTCATGTGATGTAAATAATTATAATCCATCAATCGTTGATCGTCACGATAGGTCAGCGTCTTACACCTCATCTTCCAAAAATTCAGAAGTCATATAACGTAATGTCGAGCAGCATTAACTTACTCTGTATAGCGATAGTGCTGCTATTAACAGCACTGATTATACCGCCCTGCTATGGATTTAATGCCTTTACCATCAAAATGCCTCCTCACGACAAGCAGTGTTTCTTTGAGTCTCTAAAGAGAGGTGACAGACTCGACCTATCCTATCAAGTAGCTGAGGGAGGCAATCTGGATATCGATTTTTGGGTATGAAATGTTCATTTGCTTTGTTAAGTTGGAAGGTGCTGGTGCTGTGGTGGACGATTGCATTCTGTAATTCACGTACATCGCATACGTGTTAAATCGCTTCATGGTCATCTTGACTTCCACTCAAATTGTCAAATTCACCGTTTACTAATGCCCAACACCACTCAAATGAACAGATCATAACAGAAGACAACCGTCTAGTCTTCAACGCAAACAAGGAAGCAACTGCCACTTATGGATTCAATGCCGAACGAGACGGACGATTCGAATACTGCTTCAGCAATCAAATGACTTCGGTTGCTGATAAACTCGTCTCATTCACCGTGCAAGGCCCTGATGAGCAAATCAGATTGCAGCAAAAAATGGGGCAGACTGAAGGTGAGCAGTCTTGTTGTAGCATGTTGAAGATCATATGCAGTTGATAAATTCAGCGTTTTGGCGTGGACTGACAATCAAAACCTCCATTCGTTCGGAAATAGAGGTCGCAGAACCACTACAAAAAGAAATCGAACACTTGGCTAACGGACTACGAGCTGTACGTGATGAACAATCGTACATGGTCGCTCGTGAACGTGCTCATCGATACAGTGAGGAGTTAAAAACGTTGAGTTCTCGTACTTTTTCGTTGTTGCTCACATCTCCCCCTTCCAACCTCATATAGCTGCAGAGAGCACAAACTCTCGAGTCATGTGGTGGTCTCTGTTTGAATCCATCATGCTGATTGGAGTTTGCTTATGGCAGGTTTACTATCTGAGACGGTTCTTTGAAGTTAAGAGAGTTGTATAGTATAGAACAGTAGTAAAGTGTTGGCTATTATACAAAAGTGCTTGTTTGCCACAGAGAACTTGGTTCAAATAGTCCGCTCGTCCAAAGTTGTACTACGGATGCTTTTTTACGTTCCTGTTCCAATTAGTCACGTCTATACAGGTGCTCCCTCCTTTTCAGTCTCCATCTAGATATTTGAAAACACTGACACGAGCGCACATTCGATTACTGGTGTGAGAGAGAATGTTCATGTATATAGAAGAAATGCATTTTTATACCGACTTATGTCGAATCTAGTACAATTTGCGAACCAAGGCGAGCCAGCACTCTCGACACATTATAACTTTCGAACGCAGCAGCAGCATTACTCGCCAACCCAGCAGCCACAATAAACAAGAATACAGCCGAAATCCTAAAGAACAAATCCAACCTCATCTTGCCAGCTCCTCTCCATACCAAATATCCAACCAATATACCCAATATAAACCCAACGACACCTGGTATAATCAAAGATATAGGGTCTGATTGACCTACTCCAGTCAAGAATAGCACGGATTCCATTCCTTCTCGGATGACGATGGTGAAAGATAGGATACCAAACGAGTATTCTCTGAAGAAGGACTTCCTTGGCAGTTTGGCGAGGCTGTTGATGTGTTGATGGCTGCTGCTACTGGTACCGTTGGTTTCGTCCTCTAGTCCGAAAAAGTCTGGTTTCTTTAAGGCTTCGTGGGCGGCTTTATGTATCTTTGCTTCCCATTTATGGTATAGATGCGAGACTTTGAGCATAGCAAATGCCTAATGTGAATGGTGGAAAGATGGTTATTACTTGTTTGAAAGCTGTGAAGTTTGTCTAGTGTCCTTCGTGGTGCTCCCGACAATTGCTTCAGAAGCATCATTTGACTCGCAGCTTATAAACTCTTTCAACCGATCATATAAAGATGTTGATAACGAGCAAAAAACCACAATCTACTTCGATGACGGTCTCGGTGGAGGATCTCCCTGCAACAAAATACTCTTTCACGCGCAAAACAACACGTACCAGGAATGTAAGCAGGATGGCAGCAATGGCTTGGAAGGACCCTTCCCATACGGCTTTCGAGTTTCCAAATACATCTTGACCCAAGACCCAGAAAGCAACAGCAAAACCACCACCGACAATGATGGATATGAGACCTCCAATGATGACACCAGCCCAAACGTGCTTTTTGAGCACTTTTCGACGAAGGGGGTCTTCAACTGTCTTGTCTACAGCTCGTAGTAGGACACTAATGATGGGGTTGTGTGAGAAAGTGGTGAGGTGTTGAGGTTGGCAGCATTGGATGCACTGTGCAGTACCTGAGAATGATGGCACCTTCCACGGTTTCGCGAAACAGGATGAAGAGAGCTCCGACATTGAATAGCTGGACCATGATGGGCTAAATACACGCAAATGAGTAGTTGGTACAAGTCGTGGTTGAAGAGGTCGTTTCGAGAACAAAAAACAAAAAATTTCAATGAATGCAAAGAGCATGTCAAGCTGCCAACATTATCTGTGCATGGTAGTCCGCTAGTGTGTGAGGTACCTCTTAATGTAGAATGGCGTCAAATGTTTGTGAGTCAGGAGAGTGTTTGTCTATATGGGACGTAGAGGGATGAGTTGGTATAGGCTGTAAGTAATGAGAATACATCTAGGATCATACCCCTTTGTACTCTCGATGTAATGTCCCTGAGCGAAAACAAGCTTGCACAATGAAGCGATGACTCGAAGTGTAGACACTAGTAGAATGAGTCCAGTAGGAAAGAAGAAAGCAAGCTAATAGGCCAGAGAGTCCGAGTTAGGCCCCGTTGTCGAATAGGAGTTCTCTTCCAGTTCAAAATTTGAAACGGATGGGCGACCAATGGGAGAGCGAGGTCTTCCGAACAGAGCCAGATTCTCACGAAAATCTTTCGACGCACAACAACGCCCTAGAACTAGAGAGACTGCATTCAGTGGCCATAGATCACATAGCTACGCACAGGAACTATTACTGCTGTGCCTGCATCGCAGACTACCTCGTTTCTCTTTTGAGGGTGAGTCTCTCATTCCGCAACTTTTTCACGTTTTTTGCCCAAAGACGACATAATGTCGAACAAATGACTCACAAACATTGTCCATTAGCGAACAAGAATCCACTATGCATAGCTCCATATCCCTCCTCTTGGTAGCTGGTCTACTAGCTCTCCTCCCATCAGTCAGACCGGCAACTGTCAGCTACACATTCAACATTGGCTACTCGGCTGCAAGTCCCGATGGAGTCAACAGAACAATCATCACGGTCAACAATACATGGCCTGCACCTGACATACTCTTAAACAAGGGTGATCGATTGATTGTCAAGGTACTATTAACTACTCGCAACGCATGCATGTTATGATGTCAAACCACGCTTCGAGGTTCTAAGTCAATACGTTTACGTTAGGCTTACAATGGATTGGATATGGCTACCTCCCTGCACTGGCACGGCATACATCAAAAGGGAAGCCAGGTCATGGATGGGGTCTTCCAAACTACACAGTGTCCCATCGCTCCTGGTCAATCGTATGTATCAACGTCTGTGCTTGTTTTGATACTTGTTTCAAACATACGCACCATCGATTACACAGATATACCTACAACTTTACTCTGGAGCAATCAGGAACATATTGGTGGCACGCCCATCTTCGAGCTGAATACGTCGATGGATTACGAGGTGCTTTGATTGTTAAGGACCCTACCGATCCAAACTTGGCATTGTATGATGACGATACCATTGTACTAAAGCTCTCAGATTGGTATCATAATCAGTCTGAAGCCTTGTTGACCGACTTTTTGGTACGTGAGTCCTGTCACATACAATTGAGAAATTTGGATCATTTGCCATCTCTCTCTTCGTAATCACTTACCAAAATCTCCTACCTAGTCATCAAACAATCCTGGAGGTGTAGAACCAGTCCCTGACTCGGGCCTCATCAACAACCTTGGCGTGTATGCTTGCACTTCACCTCTTTACGGCCTGCCTTGTGCTGAAGGAAGTCGATACGCAACACCTGCACTAGTTCCTGGTCGCAGATATCGAATTCGAATCGTCAACACTGCCGCTATTGCTACATTCAACTTTTCGATCGATAGTCACACTATGACAGTTATTGAAGCTGATGGAGTTCCGGTGACTCCGACAGTTGTGGATCAATTGGAGGTTACTGTTGCTCAACGAGTGAGTACTTGGTATCCATTATTGAACTATTTGCTGCTCAAGATTCCTTGGTATAAAAATTTACGTCATCAAACTGACACGTCAACCTGCCTCGTTTTTAGTACTCGATCATCCTCACTGCTGCTCAACCAGCCACTAATTACTGGATACGAGCAACCATGGTCAATGCCATGTTTGAACTCAATGAGTTCTTAGATGTCTTTATTGGTGCTGTCTTACGGTATCAAGGAGCTCCTCTTGTAGAGCCTTCTTCTTCACTGCAAGAAGACAATCGAACATATACCAATGTATTGAACGACTTTATGCTGGTGCCAAGCACGCCTCAAACTGCTCCTGCCACAGTTGTTAGTAGCACGACGTTTGGATTCAGTGTAAGTTTTCGGGCGTTATACCCTCGTTTAACTTATTAGTTTTGCAATTCGATCAACACTTTTCTCACAATCTTCTTTTTCTATTCAGTTCATGACGACCTACGATGGTGATAATCGAGCATTCGTGACTTTAAATGATGGCAACCAGCTATCATACATGTTCCCTCACACGCCGACGCTACAAACTCTAGCGGCAGGTCTACCACCACTATATACCACCAATCCGATAAACCTGACTGCAAACACAGGTTCCGAAATCATAATCAATAATCTAGATGGAGAAGACCATCCCTTCCATCTTCACGGACATTGGTTTTGGATTGTAGCTGAAGGTCCTGGCACCATGACATCTGGTAACTTTACTCCCATGACGAATAACCCACCATTGAGAGATACACTGATGGTCCGTGGTAGTGGATGGAGTGCTATCAGATTTATCGCTGACAATCCAGGAGCATGGATGTTCCATTGTCACATAGAATGGCATCTTATGGCTGGTTTAGCCGCTACAGTCATTGAACCATACCCAAATAATGCATCTTGGGCCTCGACTCTTAGTCTACCAGCAGAGTTCGTGCAATTATGTGCTTCAGCTAGTGGATACGTACCAACTGGATTAGAGCCAATGAAATATCCGATAATTATACCCGATACATCCCAAGGATATGCTGGTCTACCTGGCTCAACACCATTGCTATGGGATGTCAGTGGATGTTGTAATGAAAACAGCAATGGATTCTTCCAAGTCTTGTCCTCCTTGACTGGATGGAGAGCTCGCCCAACTGCATTAACTACTGGTGTATACTTTGGATATTGGGTGATTGTAGCTCTCGCCTTCTTGTTTAAACGACTCAAGCACCAGTATAAACGTGCCCGTAAACAGCACTCTATGCGTCCACATGATGAAGACAGTGAATCAGCTGATGAACGAGTACCGATAATATCTGATGGAGCCAAATCACCTATTACACCCACATCTCTTCAGGGCTCTCCGGGATTCTTTTCTACCGATGACTCTCAAGCTACTATGAAGGCTGACCATGAGCAAAGTGTATCAGTTGCACCGAACTCACCAAGGATTAGTACGAGATCTAGTTGGCCAGCTGGACATATACAGGTAGACACTAGTGCCAAACCTCAATGAGAGAATGGAGGTGGATCTTTACAACCACAAAAAAAATCCCCCAATAGCATTAAAGACATGTATATAGAATGTAGTTCCAGTTCAAACATAGAAACAAAAACCGCATTCCCCATATAGAGATATTCGTTTGAATTGGTGTTGTGGTTCGTAGTGGTTGCTTCCCTCTGTATCGAAGAATAATGATGTGTGCTACATAGCCAGTCTGTTCAATCGTACTTGTTGATTTTGCATGTTTTATTAACGCATTACAGCATACAACAAGTCATCATTACAACGTTGCTCGTACAGTCTTGGGGTCCCGTTGGACATAGTTTCTATGTAATGTGGACTATATCGGAGAGAGTGGCGGTTTCGAGTGTGTATCAGAAATACATGACGTGTTTTCGACGCTGTTTGTGTTGTTGATTACGGAAGTATCTGTGGACACATCCACAATGACGGAGAGCTGTTGCAGTAGAAGTTTGTTTCGAAACAGGCCATCCTCAGTATATCTCAACGAGCTGCTTATAGACTCTGTTATAATAATAGTTGGGTGTGAAAGATTTTCATGATTCTGATCATCATCGTCATCCTCATATACTCTCCCTCCAAGTCCTCTTTGTGCAAGTTTAGCAACAACTGATGGTGTCTGTGGCAAGAATCCAGACTTGTTGGCAAGCACGCCGATTGCTTCCTTGTGTCTTTCGATAACGAGGGCACGTTCCGCTGAGGAGATGACTACACCAGAGTTTGAGCGGATGGATGATAGGATGTCGGATATCGGTCTCTTGCTTCCTCGAGTGTTGGTTGGTCGTATTGTATAGCTGTTTGAGAGTACGGCTTTGGCTGTACTGGCTGAGGTATACATTGTGAGCAAGTCAAAGTAGACGAGTTTCGTTAGTCTAAAAGAAGTTTGGCGGAGAGAGGGTTTTGATCAGACCTCGAGAATTCAAAGCACAGAAGTACATTCCCCTCGTTGACTTTCTCTAAAAGTCTTACCCGTAAAGCACTATTTGACAAGGATTGAAAATGGTGAGGTTCGTTGCTTCTTCCAATTCTGCGTCAGGCACACAGAGTAATCTTACCAAGAAGAAACGACCACATTGCTGTACATATATGTGGACAATCTCGAGCATATCCAATCCCCAATACGTATGCCACCATCGCATACGAAACAGTCAACACTGCACAGGCAATCAATAAAATTTCGTGGAACCAATTCAGACTGACTCCTGATCTGTCTGAATGTCTCGGATGGCAATGTCGACGCTTCTGATCTCTCTGTATGACGGGACACACGATACAGATAGTGTAGATTTGCAGTGCGTTCAACACGGAGCACTGAATGCTTGACTGTAGAGCGCCCCAGAAGAGCGGGTAGAGAGTTTTGGTGTTGATGATGCAGTATGTAGCGACAGATGTTGATAGGATGGTGATGAAGAGCAGGATACCTTGAAGGCTGCGTCTCATTGTTGGAGTGTACCATCTGACAAAGACCGCTGAAAAAGACAAGCGAATGTTAAGTGGCAAATCCGTTTATGTGCAGATTACGAGTATGAAAACATTGAAGGTGCAATAACAAACCACCTGCCTTGGAAAACAGCAAACCTCAGTAGTTCAACAGCGGTATACAAAAAAAACACAATCTTAAACAAGATGAGGATACAAATCAGATATCTGCATCACGGTCCGATTTGGAAAGTTTGACGAAATACCTACATTCGTCACTGTCATGGCCAACACATTGGCACTCAATTGTACATTCGGATTGACTGATTTTCCCAAGACAGACAAAATCCAACAAATCGACGCAAAGACATCCAGCGACGTGGCAGCCACAATAATATAATCTGATGCCTGCGGGGACTTCAAACGGCGTGTAGAAATCGACAAGACCAAAATAGAGCAACATAAGATCGCGATTCGTAGTATCAATTCAGGTGGATCGATCTCGTCTCCGTGTGCAGGTATATACCACTCTGAGATCGGATTGCAGCAGTTTGAGCCCATAGTAGCATCCGTGTCACGTTTAAAGTGAAAGTGGTGGAACCGGTACACTTTTCCGATTCAAGCTGTGACAGATCTGTCGTAGAAAGCCTATAGCACAGATTGATTCGGCAGGAGCCAAAAGGCCGGCACGATTTGGTCTGTCGTTTATCTGATTGGATATCTGAGGGTCAAAGTGGGGGGTTTTGAACAAGAAAGTCAAGCTACTACGTACGCAACACAGTTTTTTTTTGGCTGAAGATCATCCATCATCCGGACCGCTATTTTTGAAACCTTCTGTGTTGTTTAGAGTTTCACTTTGTCGTGGCTACCGTGGCGCGAACATACGCCCCAAATGGATTTTTTTGGCATGCAACATCCTCGAAACAGAACATACTGTAACAACTCCTGTAATACTTGGCAATTGGGTACAATCTGCTGTGGCCAAAACAGAAAATACGATGTCCAACCCCAGATTATTATCGGAGAGGGAGTTGATTCATAAGGTGTTGCAAGAGGTTCCTCAGGTGGTCCTTGGCAGCAATGTGGAGTAGCTGGAGTATATCCAAACACTATGATTCAGGTTATAACAGGGTGCGTTCCGTAAATGAGGGATGTATGCCTGAAAGCAAAAGGTTATTTGTTGCGAATCGGAGTCCTGCATGAATGAATTGATCCGTGTATCCTTGCAAGTCACTGTGCACACATTCGGCTTTCCAAGATCTCGCCGCAAAAAAAGCCGGTAGTCGACATAGAAATTGGTAGAGCATCGAAGTTTCGACAGCCAGATTCTCCGGTAAAGAACCAATTCAAAGTCACTCTAAAGTTGGATTGTAATAACTCAGATATCGAATTCAGCGGTTAAATCGTATGGGTCTGCACATCAAATTCACCAAAAGCAACGCAATCTTGGCTGCCGGACTTAACGACTGACAGAAAACGAAATCTGTCAACGAGAGAGAACTTAGTCTGAATGGCTAGGCACATCTCGGTGTTATATCATATTTGGGACGTTCCTGTCTGAGTGTCGCTCAGCATCGACATACCCTTTACCAAAAGAGACGCAATCTTGGCTGCTGGACTTAATGACCGACGGAACCCAAAGCCTTGTGGCGAATGAGAGCTTATTCGGCATGGCTAGCCAATATTAGCTGCAGTGTCTCTGGGAAGTTCCTCGACATCAAATTCACCAAAGAAAGAACTCAATCTTGGTTGCTGGACTTAGGGATCTACAGAACCCGAAGTCTTTTCGCGAGTGAGAGCTTAGTCAGCGGGGCTAACTAATAGTAGCTGTGGTATCGCTGAGAAGTGTCTGTGAATGTGCCGATCCATCATCAACATCAAACACATTTCTTCGGTTCATCGCTCAACGCACAACGAATGCTCTAGCGAGGAATCCCCAAAGCAATCAATAGCTGCTGATTTTGTCTTTGGGCGAAAAGAATGAGTGCTGGCTGTCATTGTTTCATCATCAATCGCTGAACATTCACAACCAACAACAAGAATTTCGGCGCCAACAGCTACTTATATGTTTATTGGATGATGCTGACGGCACCGGTCGTAGATGATTCGGATCAGGAAGTAGGTTCTTCATATTTCAGATACATTTCTTGGCGGTGAAGCATTTTGGGCATGGATTGTTAATGTGTTTTTGAATATCTGCCAGTTTGTGCCTTATTGGGGGATTTGCTATACCTTAACACTCTAAAGTATACGTTACCTGAACCATATATGCATAAAGAGCCTTCGTACCATTGCTCATATTCATCAACAACGGGTGTACTGCAAGTTGCCCTGCCCACGTTTGGCCACCAGTCACTCTTCTACACTCAATCAGCAAACCTTCATCCACAAGACACGCTATGAGTTCTAGTTCTTCGTCTAGATTTACTATGACTGGTGGATTATCGAAGTATTGGTCGATCTCTCTCCTGAGTCTGGCTTGAGCTCCAAGACCATAATGTTTTCAAGGTTTTGATCTTTATATCTATTGGCACATTTTCGAGTCACAATACATTGACAACAGCCAGTTCCTTTTTGATTTTGGTAGGATACGTGGCATCAGTGATACCAGATTAATCTTTACTTGGTTGGTGCCGGCATCCACTTTTTGATGACACGAGACCTCAGAACTGATGTAAGAATTTACACCAAAACACACTTGTAAGCATCCAATTCCATAATGGAGCCTTTAATTGAGTCTGGCGACTCTGAAGAGTAGCGTTTTGATTGTCTTTGTACATAAAAGTTGTGTGACCTCGATCCGACAAAGAACGAACAGCAATGGAACTCCTTGTACCTCCGAAAGACGATCCAACATGCTTACGATTCAGTGCAGTATGTCCAGTTACAAGAAAAGTGATCCGAGGATATTGCACCAAATCGACATCATATCTGTTGATGCTGGTGTTTTAATCACGTATGCGCGGCTTGGAATTCCCTATACAGTAAATCGCAGTTACCAATAATCATACAGCTACTGCCTACACGCTTTGTAGTGGTTGTGCCCCACGATCTATGCCCAAACGAAACGAAAAACGTAATGTCTATCTGCTGTAGAGGCAAGCCCAGCTCCAAAAACAACGAGAGGCCCTCAGAACGATTTGGGATTACGATTGAAAGGAGCTTAACTCGTAAACTAACTCGTGATTTGTTTGGATCCTCCGTTTTCGAGGGTGAAAATGATAGTGGGCGCTATAAAAGCCGTTCTCTCCAAAACAGTCAGGAGAGAGCAGGAGCCGGTTGCATTGATTATGAAACGAGATTCTATTGCTATACACGGTACAGTTTCTATGTCAACGCCTCCCTACGGGACAGAAAGTGGTTATGATTCCCTAGTGATTAAGCTATGAAGGTATTACAAGGACACAGATCAAACAGAGCGAGTTGAAGTTTTCTCAACTGCAAGAGGACAGTAAGATGTCGTAGAATAGAGAGCGAGCCATTGCCGTGCCTTCCTCCATCTGATTACTCACTAATTCGCATACCATCAACAAATGTTCCGTTTTCATCCTGAGGAGGCTCAGATTTTTTTTGGTCCTACTTGTCACGCTTTTCGGCAGTTCCTGTACGAGAGCGTCGTTTTCTTTCTAAATGGGAGTAGCCGAACGCAGCAAGCGGCTACTAAATGGATGGCGAGAACTCTTTGTGGCTCTTGGTCGGTTAACTGTGAGGTATAATGCATCATTAGGAGCGGTTCTACTTTGGACGCATATTTTGAATCCTTGCAATAACACGCCATAGTCAATGGATGGTCGTAACTGCCTGCACACTTGGCTGGACACTCGATGCGATGGACTATTTCACCGTTCCTCTAGCTGCACCACAGGTATGTATGATCAACACCGTGGACGAACGAAATCAAAGCTCACGAATCCTGCATCGCTGCGCAATTTAGATTGCAAGCGAATTTGGCGTAAAGCCGTCTGATGTTCTTATTGCAGTGACCTTGACATTGGGATTTCGCCCTGTGGGAGCCTTTATATTTGGGTATCTTGCAGAACGTTATGGTCGAACTAAACCTATGATGGCCGTCATTCTTCTCTTTGCACGTACGTGTTTTTAAGTCGCTTTTACGTTGTAAATTAACCAAACGAATCAACCAACTCCATAGTTTGTGAGATGGCATCTGGTCTGTCACCCAGCTTGCCAGTATTCTTATTCTTTCGAGCCCTGTTTGGTTGCTGCATGGGCGGGATCTGGGGATTGACAACAGCGCTCTTGATGGAATCAACACCACCAGAAGCCCGTGGGTTTTTATCAGGAGCATTATCAGCAGGGTATTCACTTGGGAGTCTTATAGCCAGTGGCCTTTACGCCCTGATTGTGCCAAACCTAGGATGGAGAGCGCTCTTCTTTGTCTCGACGTTCCCTGTCATACTGGCAGTTTTTGTTCGATTCTTTGTCAAGGAATCGCCAAGTTGGACATTACATCATGAGAGAAGGATGGCTTTGCATAAAGGAGATCCCAAGAAAGTTGCAGACACCAGTAAACAAGTCAGAAAGGAAATCGTACATGGCTTTCAATCGCACTCGGTAAATGAAGTGTTTGTCTACACTGACATTTCAATTTGATCAAAACCCTGAACCTCCTTTTTTGTTGTTAGGGAATTTTTGTTATGTGTGTCCTACTGTTAGCGGGAATATCGTCTCTTGCGCACTAATCGCAAGATCTTTATCCAACGTTTTTGTGGGTTTTTGAGTAGTCAACAATTTGTGACGTTACTTAATATCTATCTTCCTTAATAGACAAGTGCAACGCGGCTACACGCCGACAGAGTCTGCAATCACTGTAGCCATTGGTAGCGTGGGGGCCATTATCGGTGGTGTGGTTTTACCAGCTTTAGGAACGATTATAGGTCGCCGGTATTGCATTGCCCTTTGCAGCATAGGTGCTGGGAGCCTGATATATCCATGGGCGTTCGGTAGCACACTAGTCAGCCTTCGAGGGTCGATTTTTTTCATGCAGGCCTTTGTGCAAGGGTATGTCGAATGATTGATGACCAGATGTTGAGCTTGAGAGCTCACATCCCAGCATTTTAGCGCCACTGGCAACTGTCCAGGGCATCTCACTGAGCTTTCACCACCAGCATTACGTGGGATTTTTCCAGGAGTTGCATATCAATTGGGATGTCTTCTTAGTGCACCGTTCCCTCAAATTGAAGGGGTTCTAGGCGAGCATTTCCAGACCATCTCGAACGTCACATCAAAGCTAGTTGCCGATTACGCTACCGTGCAGGCTATTTTATGTGGAATTTTCTCTGTTACTCTGGCATTCGTTGCTCTCGTTGGGGTAAAGTTCACGGCGATTGATTTTCAATCAGGACAATAATCTAACTTGGATTCTTTGATGATAGCCCGAAAGACTCAATGCGGATATTTATACAGATGCGCTTGATCACCAAGAGTACGAGAAGCAACCTGCTTCAATACCCGAGGGCATTCAGGAAATTCAACCTATAATGGACGCAGAGAAAGCTGCTGGAGAGTTCGAAGGGCGAACTGAGATCTCGGGAGAAAATATCGAATCTGAAATGGATTTGACTGAAGTTGAGTGGCGCACCGAGCTTGAGAAACTTAAAAACTGAATCTAATTGCAATAATCGTAAATTTTCAAATGTAAAAACTGAGTACACCTGATTTGTTTGGTCGGCGGCGTTTTGGTTCCAGCGTGCCACCCAACTGGCCAGGTCGCGTCAACTCATCAACTGTTTAGGCGTTTCACCTCCTCCTTCAAACAACAACAACAACAACAGCCTACTACAACAATAAGCTACGAAACACTGGAAATGGTGAAGGATGAAGGTGAAAGCGCCGAGCGGCGAGTCTCCAAACTCACTTCCGGGATGGAGGGAAACTATGAGAGACATTGAGAGGCTGAACAGAACGTAAGTTAGCTTGTTTGTGCCTTTTGCGTTTAGTACCCAATACTAAACAACAAATTTTACAGACAAAGGACAGTTTTTACTGCAGCGTACGTTGAAATTGACAAAATTGTTACTTTTTTTTGTGGGTTAACGTTATTTTGCTCCTTACCTTGTAGATTTTTAGGATGGTGCGTGAGTGTGATCTAGAAACCAATGACATGAGACCGCATTCATGTGGGCCGAAAAAGCATTCCACCGTTTTAAATACACGCTTTGTTTTTTGATAAAGAAACATGCATAGAAAATATCTCTCGCCTTCTCCTAGGACTATTGATGCTATTTGACTACTTCACTGTGGTTCTGAGCGCTACTCAGATAACTGCTGAATTCAAGCGTAAACCAAGTGATGTGTCTCTTTTTGTTACGCTGACTCTCGGAACGAGGCCTGTTGGTGCATTGCTGTTTGGGTATATGGCTGAACGTTGAGTAAGACCCAACTGTCTTGATGTTCGCCGCGCTCGAGCAGGCAAGTAGACTAGCTCCATCTCTGGCCTGGTCACATCTGATGATGAGGACATCTCGTGACTTCCTCCTTACTTATTTTTTCAATAGGTTTTTGGTGTTTCGCGCTATCTTTCGCGTGAGTTTGGACAGCTCGCCCATTAGCAGAAATTTTTGTATCTACAGCATCATCGATGGCCAACAGAGCTGGCTTCTAACTTTTCTACCTTGCAGATTGCGATGGGTGGAGAGTGGGGGCTGAGCTCATCGCTTATGATGGAAACAGTACCTGTAAGCACTTGAGGATTCTTTGGTGGAGTTTTGGCTCAAAGTTACGCCTTCGGAAGTTTTTGTGCTACTGGTCTTTACTTTTTGCTAGTTCCGAACTTTGGTGAGACTCCAACGTTTTCGCCTTGGCCTTGGTTGAATTGTCATCGTATTCTCATTCCTTTCGATTCTAGGGCGGAGCGCATTATTCTATATCCCAATATTTCAGCTTTCATGGCCGTTTCATCAGGTGTTTTGTGCCAGAATCTGAAAGCTGCATGATGCCCGACGAAGAAGACGTATTGTTTAAGGAAACGAAGAGATCGCTAAGGTGACTGTAGGATCTGCTCTGCTCAAAGAAGAGGAGACGCTGCAAAGCACCATCGGGTACCACAGCAATAGTTCGACAGGCTCAAAGTTGCAGTTATTTATTACCCGTTAGTTTTACAGTTGCCATTCCTGTTCTCCATGATCATTGTCGCTTGTATAGCCTTCCTCGCTCATGGCTCTCAAGATATATATCCAACTTTTTCGCAAGTTCAACGTGGATTGACACCATGTCAAACAAGTGCTACCAACGCTATTGGAAGTTTTGGAGCTACAGTTGGTGGTGTGCTACTGGGCTCTTTAGGAGACATGATAGGGCGACGAAATTCTATTATGCTGGGAGCTATTGGTGCATGCCTCATGACTTATCCGTGGTCGTTTCCTACAGACATCGTGTCCCTTCGTGTCTCTGTATTTTTTAATGCAATTCATGGTCCAAGGTATGTGCCAAAACTTTAGGTTACAGATCTTGTATCAAACTCCTTCCGTATTCTTTTGATGTTATAGGCACTGCTGGTAATACTCCTAGTTTGTTGCAGGAATTGTCTCCAGATTAGCAATTGATAAGATCCCCCAAACACCAGAAACGAGAACAATGAACATGCATAACGGCTGATTTTATCAATTAGGTTCTCTGAGAGGCTTGTCTTCTGAAGTTGCGTTTCAGATGGGTACGTTTTAAGACGTTTCTTCATGTCTACGAGGTTCGTTGTTGACATTTCGAATCATGGTCCAATTGAACAACTAGGCGCTGTGATTTCTGCTCCAGGTCTTCAAATAATAGCTGCGCTTGGTGAAAAGTTTCCGACCACCAATTCTGACGGCAAATACATCCCTGATTATGCCAGGTTGATCACTCGCATTACTTCGCTGTCTTCCTTCAACCTCTAACCATGGTTTTTTAGGCTCAAGCAATGCTAGTTGGAATGTTCGCTGTAGTCCTGATCATAGTTGCACTCATTGGGCCCGAACAAATCTGGCCACTGATGCTTTGACAGAAGGTCCTGTGAGGAAGGCTCCTCCAAACGTTACTGTACGAGTTGTACCTCGCAAGCCAAGGACGCCAGTCAAAAATTCTAAAGCAGATTCAGCAGAAAGCGGCCAAGCAAGTTTGCGTTGGCAGGAGACAAACTGAACCTCGTTTTTGTTTCTGTGTGGTAAATTATTCGTTAAAACCGATTCGCCAAGATACGAATGATCGTTTTGGGTTGCTTTGTCAGTTCGCTCCAAGTTTGTCGGGCAGCTTCCTTTTTCAGTTTATCAACTATTTTGAAGTGTGATCTGCTTTGGACGCAGAAATGGATTTTGAGTTTGGAGTAGTTTTTCCGATGATCTTTAACGATAATGCCGAGTCTTAAAAGGACTTGGCTGAAGGTTACTGGCACGCCGAATCGGAGAAGAAGTTATTGGAACTTGATCACGGTGGTCGTAATATTTTTACGGTTTATGCGTCGGTTTGTCACTCGCGTTTTCATGTTTTCATTCCAACTGGATGCGTCACTTCGCTTAATTTGTAAATTTATTGAGGCGCTGGATAATCCTCTCCAGCGACGACTTCAAACTTTTGGGCCATCAAAAAACTAGAGAAACGTGGAAAAGGTGAACGATGGAGGTCAAAGACGTTCAAGACGAATCGCGAGCCTCCCATAAGTCAGGATGGAGGCAAACGATCAATGATATCGGTAGCTTAAACACGACGTAAGATTGCTCGTTTGTGCTCGTGTTTTGTCGCCCGTCCTAAAAAACTAATTTTACAGGCAATGGACGGTCTTTACTGCGGCGTACGTAACTGGCGATGAAATTCACTGTTAAGTGTGATCTGACCTTTCTTTTCTGTGTTTGTCAACATCAGTTTTCTTGGATGGTGAGTGATCTAAAATAACATCGTGGACTGCATCATGCCCCAAAAGCACATAATAGAATGCATTCTACGCTTGAATCTCACTCTTGGATCGTACAATTCGCATAAATAATATCTCTTACCCGTCCATTCATAGGTCTATGGACGCTATTGACTACTTTACTGTGGTGCTGAGTGCAACACAAATAGCTGCTGAATTCCAATGCAAACCAAGTGATGTGCTTGTCGCTGTTACTCTGACTCTAGGAATGAGGCCTGTTGGTGCACTACTGTTTGGATATATGGCTGAACGTTGGGGACGAAAGACACCGCTTTTGCTGAATGTCTTGATGTTCGCCGTGCTCGAATTAGCCAGTGGATTGGCCCCTAATCTTACCTGGTTTTTGGTGTTTCGAGCCATCTTTGGTGTAAGTCGATGAAAGACGT
Source organism: Synchytrium microbalum (assembly GCF_006535985.1). Lineage (NCBI taxonomy): Eukaryota > Fungi > Chytridiomycota > Chytridiomycetes > Synchytriales > Synchytriaceae > Synchytrium > Synchytrium microbalum. The sequence goes on along the minus strand of NW_022158355.1, from coordinate 744,222 downwards.
CCTCCGGTGGCGAAGGTAGTTTAGTGCTAACTTGGCTAACTCCAGATTGCGATGGGTGGTGAATGGGGTTTGTCCTCATCACTAATGCTCGAAACTGTGCCAGTGAGCACTCGAGGATTTTTCGGTGGTGTATTAGCGCAAGGCTACTCTTTCGGAAACCTGTGTGCTACTGGACTTTATTTCTTGATTGTTCCCAGTCTTGGTGAGTTTTCAAGTTTCACTCGTTCCACCGTGGTTTCGATTCTCAGCCGTTGGTTTTCTAGGATGGAGGCCACTTTTCTATATTTCTACGTTTCCTGCTCTTTTGACACTCTTCATCAGGTGCTTTGTTCCAGAGTCAGAGTCGTGGAAGCTACATGATGCTCGACGACGAGCCAATACTGTTGAAGGAGGGGAGAAGAGTGCCAAGAAGACTGTCGGATCTGCGCTACTGAAGGACATCGGACACGCTGTAAAGCACCATTGGGTACAACGCTAGTAACAATAGTTCAAGCTCAACAATACAATTACTTATTCGCCCTCTTTTTATAGTTGCCATTCCTCTTCTCCATGGTGATTGTAGCATGTATTGGCTTCCTCGCTCATGGATCTCAAGATGTGTACCCCACGTTTTTGCAAGTTCAACGTGGATTGACACCAAGTCAAACAAGTGCCACGAACGCCATTGGAAGTTTTGGAGCTATCGTTGGCGGGGTGTTCCTTGGCTCTTTAGGAAATATAATAGGAAGACGATATTCGATAGCGCTGGGAGCTATTGGTGCTGGTCTCATGGTGTATCCCTGGTCGTTTTCTACAGACCTCATGTCCCTTCGAGTCTCTGTCTTCTTTATGCAATTTATGATACAAGGTTGGTCTTTGTCTGTACTCAATCTATTTGGCGTCATTTGTCTAATTTGTCTCATATGATACTTAGGCACTGCGGGTAGTACTCCGTCGTTGCTGCAGGAGCTCTCTCCAGGTGCGGCAATGACAAGCCTAGCTGCAAAAAACGACCATACCTAACGTCTCATCACTTCCAACAGGATCACTTAGAGGTCTGTTTCCTGGACTCGCCTTTCAGATAGGTATGTTCTGATATGCTGCTCCATTTCGAGCACCGTTTGTTGAATATTTCGCAATTATGTTCTCACTCAATCCTTCAAATTGAACAACTAGGCAATCTGATAGCAGCACCAGGTCCTCAGATAGTAGCCTCTCTTGGCGAGAAGTTTCCAACTACCAATGCTGCTGGAAACTCTGTACCCGACTATGCTCGTGTGAGTTTGAACATTTGGAGTCTTTTACTATTTTCTCTCCTCTAACCTCTGACCGTAATTGTCGCAGACGCAAGCAATGCTTGTTGGTGTATTCGCTGTAGTGCTGACCATAGTTGCAGTGATTGGACCCGAACGACTTAATGCAAATTTGGCTACTGATGCTTTAACGGAATCTCCTGATAAAGAGGTCGCCGCTCCACCAAATATTACTGTACGTGTTGTTGCTCGCAAGACAAGCACCGAAGTCGAGATTCCTATAGGAGATGAATCAAAGACGGAAGTTCCTCCCTCCGGAGATTTGGCAGAGGAAGGTCAAGAAAGGTTGGGTTGGACAAAGTAATACACACACTTAACTGCTGCTTTGTTGTTTCTATGCTAAATTATTAAATCTGATTCACCAATTGACACCTGATCTCGTTGAGGTTGGTTTTTCATTTCAAGTATATTGGGTAAAAACAAAGCATATGCCAGAGTATGTCAAGCATTTCAATCATTATGACTCAAAAAGTAGGTACATCCACAGATTTGCGAACTGTAAGAACTAACGACGATGTCTCCTCAGTCAAAGCCGAAGCTAGACAAGACATTTGAAACCTTGCTTTCTCCAGTCTTCGGCAGTCCAATGGCTTCTTTCAGAATCTGATAGCGCAGTGAAATGAATCGGCTCACTTCCAGGCTGTCGATACAAGACAAAGACGTAACGATGGTCTCCACCCTCTTTGGAGGTGTTGGACCATTGTAGTCTGCTCAAGAGTCATTACCATGCAAGAGAATCTGAAAATGGTGCTTACTTTCTACTTGTTACCAGTCAAAATCTCTCCCCTTTCAAGATGAGGTCGTGGAATGTTGACGAGCGCCCAGTGACGCCATTGAGCTCGTGATGGGTTTGAGCGTGAAGGAGCATCTAGTTAAAGACAAAATAACACGAGAAAGAGCTCCGAGCCCTCTTTCATCGTTATCTTTTGCTGGTGTCCTGGGCTTGCAAAGTTTGTGACAAAGCAACAATTGATCCTTAAGCACCGATGTCAAACACCTGGGTCAACCATAACCAACGTATAGTAATCGTCTTCGGTTGGATGACTATTCCACTTGACTTTTGGAGCATTGACTGCGTCTAAGGGAGTGGTATAGATGATGCTGTGTCAATTACTGCCTTGAAAGCAATCGGTAAAATGTCTCGAGGTCCCAACCTTTTGGAGCAACAACGGAACCCATAAAGACTTCACTTTCAATCTCACATGATACATGCAAAGGCACAGTAAGTCGACAACCCTCTGGAATTACTGATGGAGAAAAGGTGTGATAAGATCAAAGCAATCGGCGTTCGCTCCTTTCAAAATTTCAGATCTTACTAGTAGGAATAATGCCGGCCATACGAAGCATATCTTCCAACGTGTTGGTGGCGTTGGATTGTCCTGCCATGTTGTTTTCCTTTTGGTTGTGAGTGTCGTGCTTTGATAAGCACTTAACCAAACTGTAAAACCAAAAGCTTTCGACGCGTCAAAACGGTGGCGAAGTTCTGAAATGTTCAAATAAATAGGAAATGGTATTGTTTGATTTTTTGCACTTAGTAACGATTCACGTGTCCCAGTTGGTTTCCGCGACACAAGCCCAAAATCACAACAGCTGTGCTTGAAAGAACGTTTGCCCTTCAAAACATTCTGCCATTACTCATGGTGTGTGAATGAACAGAAACTATGGTTGCAGCATTGCCTTTACTATCTGTGCATTTTCTAAACTTATTCACTTTGTCCGTGCTTTAGGATGTTGGTGTGTTTCGGGCACTTGTATCTTACGTAGTTGAGGATTGGATCATCTGAGGTAACTGGAATTCGCATGCATTCCTGCTCTTATCGGTTCAATCGCCCATGAAACTAGCAAACTAATTGTTGATCAAAATTCCAAGGGATGAGTGAATCAAATGATTCTTCAATCCCACCTCGATTGCCTGTCGACAAGACCAGATCCAAAAATGAGAGACGCCCATCGCCACTCAATCCTGCAGCTGCTAGTTCGGCCAACTCTCTGGGTCAAAGACCGGAAGCAACAACACTACTACCTGGCATTCGAGCCTCCGATTCGCCAGGATCTGCGTCAAGTCAATCTCCACTACAACCACAGACTACCTCACCAAATCAGCCTCCCTCAAATATAAATATACCCAATGTCTCGATGCTTGGACAAGACCATAATCACAACCAGTCGCCATATGCTTCGTCACAACCAATGTTGGTACCTCTGGCTGATTCTTCGGATACTAGTAATGGATCTACTGGAAATATACCCATAAGGAAACGTAACTTACAGGCTATACCATCTTCTCTTCGACGCTTGTCGCGCAGCTTCTCTGATAATGACGCTATCGAGTCTGTGGGTAATGCTTCATCCGCAATTGGATCTGCCCCAATGTATTCGCAACAACAACAGCCAGGTGCTCTACCACCATCAGGATTTGGCCCTCCATCTGTAAAACCAATAGCAGTCCCGTCACATCTACCTCTACGTAAACTATCCAGGTCATCAGCATCAGATTCTGATGGCTCCGAAATGGGAATCCCAACGTCACCTAATACTCTCAGTTCACCACCGAATGCGAACTTACGAGTTGCTGGACAACGAAGAAGAGCTTCTATATTGACAGAATCAGGATGGAGTAGTGCAGCACGATCAGAGGCATCACCTCAATTTGGTAGCACGACTCCTCAACGACATAGTTATTATATGCCAAATCCAGAAGAAACTGAAGAATTGTTTAAACGATGGGGTACTTCACCTGTACCCATGACTCCATGGATGGAAAAGTCAGCTATACCCTCTTTAATAGGTCCTTCAGCATCATTAAGATATGAGCATCCTACACCTGCCGAACCACGACATTTATACTTTTTATCCACTTCAGCTCCAGATGTTAGATGGTCTCAGCCAAGAGAGGCTCGATCACCCTCGCCAACGTCACAGCATCGTGTGTCACTTGGCTTGTCATCGCCTGCAACATCTAAAGTCACCAAGAAACGTACATCAGTCACTCCCGTCCAGCGTCCAAGTACTGATCGTAGGCCAGGTAACTCATTAGCGTTGCTTACGTCACCTGTGAACCCGAATCCTTCATCTTTACCGCCCTCGTCCTTGCCCAACAATCTTGGTGAGTTATGGTTGTTTTGGAGTGTAGACAGCACTGCTCTTCGTCTAGTCTACGTCTTCTAATATGCCCGTTGTGTTCATTTAGCTGACTCACGAGCAAGACGCATGCGGACGGCATCAGCAGTACCAGATGCAACATTTTCGCCCAGGCCAAAATCGAGCAATGTTGCTGCAGTGCCAACGATGGAGTCAATGCAAACGCAATATAGTATGAGCCACACAGATTATCAAATATTTACTGGTCTGGTAGAAAAGGCACGTCAAGCCAAAAATCATAGGTGGGCACAATTGGACATGGTGGCCATATGGCCCTCATTCCATGATGGATTTGATATTCCTACATCTTCTATACGCCCCAGTCCTGGAAACGCACATCATAGTAATAGTGGTAGTCGGCCTAGTAGTATATTTGATTCACCAGTATTTCAGCCCACTGCTATGGACTTTAGGAGTCCAAGTCCATTCTTTCAGCTGGATGACGATGATGAGGACGAGTATGATTCTGAACGAGAATCATCTGCATCTTCGTCAATATCACGTGGGCAAAGCTTTACAACGAAACCTGATCCTAAATATACTCGGCCAGGACGAACGAATCGACCTTTACATGTCACTACAGGGATAGGCATAGGTTTGGAAAACAGTCCAAATGTAGGAATGTCACCTTCAATTAGTGCTAATACTCCATTTACTTCATCGACATCTGGATCCAATTCCCAAACATCGGATAGTCGGCCACGAGAGCTGAATAGGTCCTTGTCGGATAGTAATTTAGATGATTTCTTGAAGAGCTATGAACAGCTGAGAAACCAACTTAATGTAGTCAAAGGTACATGTGACGCAGAAGTATCTAGAGTCATTGCCGAATTACATGAACATGTAGAAAGGCAACTACAGGAAAGATTTGAAGCAGCCGCTCCTGGTGATCTCATGACTGGAAGTAAGAGGATGTCGTATACTGACTCATCACGAAGGACGTCAGATATACATCATATGCCACTCCAACATCGAATGTCGGTGGCGTCTACACTATCAGAAACCAGTAGCTCTGGCACTGACTCTCTTCCTCGTAACACGCAGTCGACCAATGTTTTATCGGGCAACGCTACCGCCATCGCAAAGGATAAAGCGGACAGTGTTCCGCAATCACCGAGATCACCTCGACCACCAAGAGCACCATCTCAACAAGGTCGATATTCTTTAGCTAGCAATCGTAGTGTGCCAGAGTCGTTTGGATCGGTAGATGAAGATGCGCCTCCATCCCTACTTGAAGCAGCCATGTCCGAGCTCACTGCGGTTGGACAGAGTATATTAGAAACAGATGGCTCTCAACTATTAGAACTTGGAGCATGTCATAACATTCTCAACACATTGTTTACCTTGCAGCATCAATGGACAATCAATCAAGATTGGCCATTCAAAGGAGCAGTCGGTAGAATCCTTTTGGCTTTCGGAACTGTTGTTTCGTTGGTCGAACATTTAGAAGAAGATGAACGGTCTTGGACTGCTGCCGTATCGAGCCGCGTAGCTGCTATTTCCGCTCATCATTCCAACGCCAACAGCAACAACGGTAGTAATCGTAATGGCAGCAACAATAATAATAATATCAATAGTAACAACAGATCTACTGGACAGGAAGGCTCATCTTTGCCTTCATCTCAAAGGCAATCTGTCGTTGACCGGGTTTTTGAACGACGTGCTTCTACCGCCAGCTCTCTGGCCGGAACAGATGACGAAGGTAGTGCCAGTGGCAGTATAAGTGAGAGTGGTGCTGAAGGAACCCGAAGCCCTCCTTTGAGACGTGGTCGCAGGCGAAGGAGAACACATGTCGCTACTGCTGCTGGTGGTATTGCTGCACCTGTTGAATCCGGACCAGGAACACCTCCACTGCCGACTCGACCTCCTCGACCGCCACCATCACCATTAGCTGATCCATTGCGTTCTCAGATGCAACACGACTGGTCGTTGACTGAATTACGGGCTGCAGCTGATGAAGGACAGAGTCTAAATGTCCTCATGGAAATAGCACCAGATGGCTCCATACTGTATATATCTCCCATAGTCAGTCATGTATTTGGATTTGATGCTTCAGAACTAGTAGGAAAGCACCCTGCATTCTTGCCAGAGAATGGACCCGATGCTCTCACATTCAAGGAGGCAACAGATGGCCTCTTAGCAACCTTTATACCGCAATCATCTGCTGCAAGCATGCCTTCCAGTGGACAGATTGGTTCTGAGATTCGATACCGTGCTAGAATAAAAGACGGTAGATGGGTACAGATGGAGGGTAAAGGTATTGCTATATACGATCGAGCTACTGGTAAAGCCCGATCGACAATATGGATCACACGGCCTGTTCAACTTATTGGTGAAGGTTGGGAAGATATAGATACCGCACGAGCCAGTGATGAGGAGTGCTCTGACGACGAAGACGATGGTGATATTAGTGAAGATGAAACAGATGGTGATACAGAAGAAGATTTGAATCAAAGTAATGAATTAGAAACAACTCCTTCAGAAGGTGATAGAATGGTCGTGACGAATAATGTGGGAGACGAAGCAAATGAGCCTTCGACATCGCTTGCTACGCCACCAACAGAAGCTGCAGAGCCAGAGATTATTGTGGTCTGCTGTAATATATGTGAACGTACCATCCCTGCAGTGCTCTTTGAAGATCACACTGCAGTATGTGGGGACGTGCATCGAACGGAACAAGCCATTGTTCTGATGAACGATGAGCTTCGCGAAACTCGTCGTCAAGTCGCAGAGCGATACGAGAATCTCAAGGAACAACTCGATGATTTAGATGATGTAGCTAGAATGTATGTAGGACGACTGACACTCATCTTGCGTGATATACTGGGTATATTAGAAGAAGCCATCTTGCTACCTATGCCTGAGGATGATGGAGATGATGCCTTACATGGCAATCATCGACGAAGCAGCTCTCAGCGACTCTCACATATGACAGCGTCAACGATCTCACCATTGACACCTTTACCAGGCAGCAGTCCACCAAGTCCATCCGTTATACTAGACGCTGAATCAGACTATGCCACCCGTGCTCGAAAATTGGCTCAATGGAGGTCACCGAATGAAAAGGAATTTTATCCTCCCTCCGGCACATCGACACCCTCTGCGTCCGAGCCATCGTCTCCTCATATAAGTACACATGGTCCTCCCAAAAACGTAGATCCAGAATTGGAAACACTCGGAATGGGTGCTTTACAATTGTGTTTGGTAGTGGCAAGACTCGTAAATGATAAGGGAAGTCACTGTGAAATCATGAAGGAGGCCTTGGTACGATATATAGAGTCGGCTGCCAAAGAAGAAGCGCTCAGGCTCGGGCTTGAGAATCCGATTAGTATCGATACTGTGTCACCAGACACCATTCCGGTTGGTGGTGGCATGAAGGTGGTATCATCGCCTGCTTCAGAGCCTGGTTCACCTCCTGTAAATAGTATTCTACCAGATAAGCAAAGTCCAGGAACAGTTGAAACTGATGTTGGCCCCAAACTGACTCGCAAGAAGGGTAACAGGGCTCTGCGAGACGAAAACGCTACGTCTGCAGACAGACCTGGTCGTGGTAGACTGGATAGAAAGGGTGTAACGGATGACAAAAGATCGGAAGGAGAGCCATCTGCTACTCCTCTCTTTGGAGGGTAATTACAATCTCTTAAAATTTAAGTAATTGAGTTCACATTTCTCACTCATTTGTTCCCTGAACACGTAATAGTCCACCCATATCTAAGTTCAAGCACTTCTTCAACTCCTTGTGGGGTCGAGACAAGTCACGAGAAAGACGGGCGTCAGTCCGTGCAACACCTCCGGGCTCACCACGTCAGTCTTCATTGTCAAGATTTGATACTTCAGATGCTGCCAAAGCTGTTCCCCTTGGCAAAGCTCAAGAGTTTCAGTCTTTGGCAGATTTAGCGGCGTCTAAAGATGGTGGTGTTGGAGGTAGTGATGTGTCGCTAACAAGTCATCGTCCAGGAGACAAACTTGAGAGTCAAGATTCAAATAGCGTCAACAGTATATCGTCGCCCACTTCTCCTGTCAGCATCACTACTCCTACCATTGCTACAGCTCAATTGCAAAGGTCTACTCCTTCGATTAAAGATTTCGAAATCATTAAGCCCATATCGAAAGGAGCGTTTGGGTCTGTGTATTTAGCCAAACGCAGATTGACTGGTGAATACTTCGCCGTTAAGGTCTTGAGAAAAAATGATATGGTGGCGAAGAATCAAGTCACAAATATAAAGGTACGTCTGTGTCTGTCATGGTCATCAAAATAATCTAAATCCATATGTCTTGTAGGCTGAGCGCATGATTTTGACTCAATTGGACTCTCCATATGTCGTTAAACTCTATTTTTCGTTCCAAACCAAGGAAAATTTATATTTGGTAATGGAATACCTGAATGGTGGTGATTGTGCAGCTTTAATCAAAGCTGTTGGCCAATTGGATGAAAAGTGGGCTAAAGGATACATTGCTGAGCTAGTCTTGGCTTTGGAATATCTTCATGATCGTGGTATTATTCATCGGTACGCTCATTGAATTGTGAATGGTTTGGAAGCGAAAAAGGTCTTACTGAATCTCAATCATAACAGTGATCTCAAACCTGACAATCTGTTGATTGATCACAACGGTCATATAAAATTGACAGATTTTGGTCTTTCCAGAGCTGGATTTCGCGGGCGAACAGCACCTGGAGTGTGGGAGAAGCCTTCGCAATCAGCATCGCCATCAAGTCAATCGGCTACTTCACCAATTGCAATTGGTGGATTACCAGCTCTATTAGATAAACCACCTCATACACCAACAAATCTAACAAGTAATCCATGGACTGCAGCAGCCGCTTTATCACCACCATCATTTTTAACATCGCCATCATCCCATCTACGAACCCATTCCCGTCGATCATCTATAGCTAGTACTATGAGCACGCTCTCTACTGATGGTGTAACACTGCCACCGACAACACCGCCCTTTTTAGCAGCCACGTCAGTTCCTGCTTCGCTAATACCAACCCTTACACCGAGCAATGCACCGACGATAGCACCAACAATACCACCCATAGAAGAAGTGCCTAGCGAGAAGCTCTTTGTCGGAACGCCTGATTATATAGCACCAGAAAGTATTGCAGATATAGGACAAGCCAGCGTAGATTGGGTAATTTCAAGCTGTTCCTTGATTGTTGGATTGTGAGCGAACACTTACTGAAATCTTCTTGTTGTAGTGGGCTGTTGGTGTGATATTGTATGAGTTTCTGTATGGATTCCCGCCCTTTCATGCTGAAACACCGTCCAAGGTGTTTGAAAACATACTGAGTAGAAACATTGACTGGCATGAAGATGAGATAGACATCTCTCCAGAGGCCAGAGATCTGATGGAAAAGTTGCTGTGTACTGACTTTAATCAACGCTTTGGAACTCGAGGTGGTGCACGGGAAGTCAAGAATCATCCCTTCTTCAGTGATATACACTGGGATGAATTGGCATCTGTAGAGCCGAGTTTCGTGCCAAAGGTCAAAGACGAAGAAGATACCGAGTATTTTGATACTCGCGGAGCAAGAAAGAGCTTCCCCGACGAAGAAGAGAATGATGCACCTATAAGTCCAACTGAGAGTCAGAAAGGTGGTATACCAACCGAAAATCCGTCATGTCTAAATACGCCAACAGCATCCGTACCAACATCACCCACCACACAGCAAACTCCCATATGGAATAATCCATCTGGATCGAATGCAGGTACTCCCAGTCGACGTAATAGCAAACCAGATTCTCCTCCGAATGCTGATTTCGGAGAGTTTGTATACAAAAACTTGCCCTTGTTGGAGAGAGCGAATGCTGTCATTGTAAAGAAACTTCAGTCTGGTCTCGCTGCTGGTAGCTCTTCGTCGCTTTCAACTGATCGAGCAAAAGAAGCTCGATCTCGTAATAGCACAGTGGCTAGTGGAGCTCCATGGTCTGAGTCTGGACGCGGTACTTTAGCGTCATTGGCAGGTCTTCCCGCACCTATAGCAGTGCCACATAACAGCGGTAGCAGTAGTGGTGGAGGATCATATCGTGAACGGCAATCATCCGTGTCGAGTAACGAGGCCACAACGCCCACACTCATGGTAGAGCCAACTAGCCCAACGAATGATGGAGGACTTATGTTTCCTGAATCCTTCAGACCACGTCAAAAGTTGCTGGACGAACACACTATGGCTCGTCGTAATTCCTTGCCATCACGTCTCAGGACACTGAGTGGACCAAGTAATGCAGCTGCTACAGGTAGTACCACGGTGTCATTGGGATCGTATAGTCCAGAGCAGCATTTACAAACAGCAAAGCAGCAGTTACTGTTACAACAGCAAGCTCGTAGTAGGTCCGGTAATCGAGGTCATAGTCGTGCTCAAAGTCGAACGGACGCGCTACTCCTTGCACGTCGTGATTCTGTACCTGAAGGTGCAAGGCCTATGGATATATTGGTGGTGGATGATAATCCTATGATTTGTAAAATATTGGAGACTATGCTCGTAAGGCTGAATTGTCGAGTCGTAGTAGTCCGAAATGGAGCTGAAGCCATTCGATGTGCTATGGGTGATGTCAAGTTTGATGTCATCTTTATGGATATCCGTATGCCTATAGGTTGGTGAATTGTTTCGACTTCTTAATATTAAGCTCCTCTGATTGCGCTTGTTTTGTCTTTTAGTCGATGGAGAAACAGCTACAAGAATGATCAAATCCATCAACAACATCAACCAATATACCCCAATCATTGCCATAACGGCATATGAGCAAACATTTTCAGTAGTCCAACTCTTTGATGATGTTATGCCGAAACCTGTATCAAAAGACATGGTGACTCGCATTTTGAGAGCAGTGGCAGATGCCCAGAGCACTCAACCACAGCCTGTATAACGATATTGTCGCATCTTGTATTATAGAAGAGGTCTCATGTAAACCTGAAAATGAACCAAGTAGCATATATATTATCTATTGAGAAATAACGTGACTTTTGTTTGCTTTTGCGTATTTCTTGTGCAAGGCGAGCAATTCAATAGGCAAATGATTCTAGTGTGTTAGATATAATGGATGTCATTCCCTTTCGAGGGGTTAGGTCTGGCAGTCCCAGACTTTGCGATCCTTTTTTTTTTTGTTTTCTCAGCAGCTTTTGAATATCGAACAAACAATACAAACTTGCCCTCAAGCATCATTTGGAACGCACCCATGCCTTTAGGCCGCATCATGCCACTCTGGGACCGCATCCTGTTCTAGTAGTAAGTAAACCACTCCTCGAATTCGAATAAATGGTTGAAAACACGCAACACGATTTACTGACAAACGATTCTACATTAGCCTATCGTTCGTAGTCAAGTCGTTCATTCTTCAGTATACTGGAAGCATTATGGTAGGTCCTGCTGAAGCTCGTTGCGTTTCTTTCATGAACTCCATTCTGACATCAAAAATCTGTACCAAACATTTAGATGAAAAGCAGAAGTCATCCATGCTATTTTCCAAGCCAATCTCCACCACAATCACAGATAATTCGCCAAATCAACCTACTTCAAATGCAAACATACCGAATGTCTCGTTGGTTGGACAAGATCATCATAATAACAACCAGTCGCGATGTGCTTCGTCACAACCAATGTTGGTACCTCTGGCTGATTCGTCGGATACTAGTAATGGATCTACTGGAAATATGCCCATAAGGAAACGTAACTTACAGGCTATACCATCTTCTCTTCGACGCTTGTCCCCCTCATACACCAACGAGTCCAACAAGTAGTCCATGGAATGCAGCCGCCGCTTTATCACCACCCGCATTTGTAACATCGCCGTCATCCCATCTGCGAACCCATTTCCGTCAACCATCTATAGCTAGTGCTATGAGCATGTCCTCCTCGAAGTTTGCTGAGACCCCTGATTATGTGGCACCAGAGATTATCAATGATGTGGTTGATCCAGCCAGTGACTGGGTATGTTTTGTCTCTTTTCAATTCCCTTGGTTCGCCAGCTATCTCTGAAACTAAATCATTTTTCTCTCATCTAGTCGGCATTGGGTGTAATCTTGTATGAATTTCTGTATGGCTTTACGCCGTTTGACGGCGATACCGTTGAAGAGCTTTTCAAAAGCATTGAGACTGGGATGATTGACTGGCCCGAAGACGAGACAGATGTTTCCTCTGATGCCAGAGATCTAATGGAGAAGTTGCTCTGCACTGAGTTTAAGCAACGTCTTGGAAGTCGAGGTGGAGCACAAGAGGTCAAGTATCATCCCTTCTTTAGTGATGTACACTGGGACGAATTGGCATCTGTAGAGCCCAGCTTCGTGCCAAAGCTCAAGGACGACGAGTCTACCGATTGCTTTGATGGTCGGGGTGCAGAACCCATGTCTGAAGACAAAAGCTCTGAAACGCCCAAAGTTACCAGTGCTGAATATCATCATGCTACTACCGAACATCCGTCAAGTCTAAATACCTCAACAGCATCACTACCACCATCACCCACCACACAGCGAACTCCCTTATGCAATGATCCATCTGGATCGAATTCAGGTACTCCCAGTCGACGTGGTAGCAAAACAGATTCTCCTCCAAAGGCTGATTTCGGGGAGTTTGTCTATAAAAACTTGGACCCTCTTGGAACGTGCTAATGTGAGCCTACTTCAGAAACTTGAAACTTGTCACGCTGCTACATCGTGATGGATTCGATTGGATAATACTACATAATGAGCTGCCGCAACCTCAACCTCACTAAACATAGTCTTGCTGGCTTACTGGCCATCTTTATAATTATTGTCGGACAAATTTCCTATGTTGCACTGCCCCAAATTTTGTTTGGTGTCAACAAACAACTGCCTCGTTTATTTGATAGAAATTAGAAATTTGAGCGCGACGCGTTTCTAAATGATTTCATTGCGCAGTTTACATTTACTCTCGCTTCTCGATACGCCGTCATTTGAGCCTTTGAAACTTTGGTGATGTTCAACCCTGTGATTTCTGACTTCTGTAAAATCCAAGCAATACAGCAGGCAAGATGGCACAGGGACTAATCAAAAGCAAATCATCGACATCTGGTCCAAGTCATACGCAGCGAAAGGCTGTTCCAGTTGCCAAAAGTAAGCACAGTTCATAATCAAGCCTGATGTTTTGTATAAGAAAAGTGATCTAACGCAGCTTTGGCACTGTGGTAGGTAGTAAAGTGACCAAGAAGAACACACTTGGAAACAAGCAAAAGGAGCTCAAGAGGGTATGCTATTCTCTCCCGTCGTCCCCGTCGTTTACTTGAACATCGCAACCAAAAAAAACATAGAGTCAAACGTTTTTCTAATAGAAACTGACAGCATCGGTGGTAGCCAAGGCTGAAGTACAACTAGCAGCCAAAGTGACGGTTAGCAACAAGCTCACCATATTGAAATCGCAAGCTAAAGAAGGTGCAGCGAATGCCAAAGCACGAATGTTGAAAAAGCAGCTCAAGAAGAAGAGGAAGGCTGGAACTGCCGGTGAAGAAGATAAGAAGAAGGCTGCTGCTGCAGTCGTTGCTGCAACTACCAGCAAGTAGTGATATGGTTTTGAGATGAGAGAGAGAGATACATGTAGTCCTTTACAACGTTATAATTCTATATATTTCAACCAATACAAATGCAACCTTTTCTATGTAATAAGTTACGAAACAAGTTCCACAACCCGATACTTTGGCTTCCCAACACGCAACAAGATCAACTTGCCCTCCATCGTGTCGTCGACCGAGACAATATGTTCAGGGGTAGTGATTTTACGAAACCCCAATGACAGTGCATTCTCAGCTATACATCTCCTGGTACCCTTCTTTGTTGGTAAGGCACCTGTAGCCACAGCTACGTCAATGATTGATTTACCGACGACTTGATCGTATGGTAGCGATGTAAAGTGTGGAGAGGATTGGAAGGCAGATATTATTTCGGCGGGTTTGTACTTTTCGGTAGAGTCGTAGAGGACGTCTGTCATGATGATTGCTTTTCGAGATTCCTCTTCTGTGACAGAGAGGATACAAAGTTAACAGCTAATTTCTTTGGGCAACATTTGCTTTTGTCCTTTTGTTACCTCCATGAACCAACTCTGTGACTTCTGACGCCAAAATTCGTTGTGGGATTTGCTTTGATGGTGATGACTAGGTGAAAGAGTCGATGAGATTCGCATCCACATTTTCCAAGTTCCTTTTTCGTGCCTACCTGATGTTCTTCCATGACCTGCTGAATGAGTGGCAATGGCACGAATGTAAAGTATTTGAGATACTTTTCTACATCTGCATCCGCTGTTTTCTTGAAGAACTATCAAACGATAAAGAATTGGGTGTGAGAGAAGAATCCAACCTGCGAGAAGCACTCTAGGAGAAAATGCTCTCTTGCTGAAAACACACCTGAAAGAAATCAAACGGAGACAACATCTCTGAATCCAACCACATGGCATTCCCAGCACTCTTCCCAAACTTTTCTCCCTGACTATTCACAACCAGTGGAACCACAATACCATACACTTTTCGTCGAAAAGCTGGAATATTGCTTCTCTCGGCTTCAGGCACATCTAAATTTCGTTTCCGAATCATATCTACTCCAGCAGTGATGTTTCCCCATTGATCAGTACCGCCCAGTTGCACTGTACAAGAATGGTTTGTGTTGAGATATAAAAAATCGTATGCTTGTAGGAGCTGGTAGGTGAACTCTGTGAATGATAGGCCTGTTTGAGACTGCAGTCGCGATTTCACACTATAAGGACAGTTTTGAGTACTGAAATATGACTGACAAAAAAAGCTACTGGAAAACTTTCTCCGATGGATGCTCACCTATCACGAGCCAACATGGTGGATATACGAGCCTGTCTACCAGCAAATCCCAAGAACTCGAGCAGCTTCATATCCTTAAACCAGTCCAAATTATTCAGCACTTTGACAGGCTTCATTCCATCCGGAGGGAGTTGAAACCACCCTTTATCCAAAGCCCGTCGATTCAGATATAATTGTGATTTCTCGAATATGGATTGTAATTGTGCTGTGATTTTGGCCGTGTTGGTGTGTACTGTGTCGTGTTGCATCACTGTACGTTCTGTTGATCGAAAGGATGGGTCTCCAATACTGCCCGTTGCACCACCGACCTATGTACGAATGGCAGAGATAAAAAATCACGATGCGTGTACTCGATGACAGACTTAACCCTTTTACCAAAGCAATAGGTTGATGGCCCAACAGCTGAAAATGGATTAACGAGAGAATCAACATAAGATTTCCAACGTGTAGCGATGAAGCTGTAGGGTCAAATCCAGCATAAGCAGCAGTTGGATTCTTGACTAGCGCCCTGGGTGCGTCTCGTCTGAATTAACAAACCAGTGTTAACTGTACTGGTTCAATATGTTTTTGGCAAGTCCAAGCTCCCTCAAATGTCAAACCAATGTTGTACACATCACTTACGATGACACTTCGGCAATCAATCCACGCGAATTCATGGCGGTTATAGGATCCAAAGCGGTTTTGTCCAATGCATTTTGAGGAGGGTCTGGAAGAATATTGATGCTTCGTCTTGCTTGATGATTACAGGATGAGCATAGCGACGCTGTGATTGTACGGGCATCACGGCTGAATAGACGGATTATAGCGCTACGTAGTGCTCTTGACGGCGCCATCTTCATCCTGATGTGCGTGGTTTATAACATGTCTTTTCTTAAAAGTTGGGAGCAAAGGCAGAAAAAAGAGGGGTTTCAACTACTGGTCGCTAGTATATTCGAGATGTTTTAATATGTAAATCACATACTAGCACGCGTATCGACGCGTTTCCGCACTCGTCAAACTTTGGGGTGTTGCTGCCGGATTGCTCCCAACTTTTCTTCAACTTACACATTACCCATTCCAACCACATTGTTTGTACATACAGAACTGAAAGGCAAGTCCCGGATCTCGTACCAATTTCGTTCCATCTGCCCGGCCTAGTTCTTGCGTTTCCACTATACAAGCTGGTTTTAACCCACACAAAACCCCTGTCCCCGGTCGCTTAGAGTCAGAACCCAGTTTGGTCAAACCGTTCATGGCTACAAGTCAAGATGCTGCTCTTGGAAAGATAATTGCGAAATGGGCATCGCCTACTAATAGGTACGGTCGACATTGTTTTCTCTTATCATCGGACTAGGACTTGAGCCTGACACTGCCCACGTACATAGATTCCCAACAGATACAGGCAGTTTGGGCTTCATGACTTTTGCTCCTGCATTCACTTTCTTGGTTGCAGTCGGCGTCGCCCTCTTTTGGTAACCACCGTTGCCGTCAGATCAGAACACTCAATGTCTTTTGACACTCACCACGAAACCGGTTTATGTCCAAAAAGGTCTGGAATGTCGAGAGCCAAGAATGCTCTAACCATGACATTTGCATGTGGGGTGGCATTCTCGATAGTCGCAATACAGTGGGTCTGTTTCGGCTTCAGTTTGACATTCTCCGAATCTGGAAACAGCTTTATTGGTGATTTCGCTCATGCTGGATTCGCAAATCTCGGGTCATGGGCTCTTGTATCGACTGCTCCTGCTATACCATCTATAACCTTCGCGCTCTACGAGCTTGTCTTTGCTGCAGTAGCTCCAACCTTTATATTTGGAGCAATCGCTGAACGATTTAGGTTACCACCGATGATGATATTTATAGTCTTATACACGACTCTGGTATATGATCCACTAGCGCACTGGCTTAATGGATCACAGGGGTGGCTCAAGACGTTTAACGGTACTGGGGTCATAGATTTTGCTGGGTCATCGACTGTGCATATAGCGGCTGGAATGGCTGGTTTGGCTTATGCACTGATTATTGGCAAGAGGAAACCGCATCCTGATCACGCTAATGGAGACTATCCTATGATGGTGAAGACTGCTTGAATTCCTGCGTCCAACAAGGCTTCTCGTTATTTGACAGCATGTTCCTTACCACTAGCCACATCATCTGGTCCAAGTCTTTCTGGGATTTACTCTGATCTTCTTTGGATGGTTTGGTTTTGTTGGTGGGAGAACGCACGATGCTTCTGCAAGGGCTGCTGAAGCTTGTGCGCTCGTAGCCATCGCCGGATCAGGTGTGTTTTTGGACGTTCTCGCAATCTTTGACTTCCTGTCGTTAAAACCATTTCATTTGCAATAGCTGGAGGTCTCTCATGGAGTCTATTTGATTATGTTTTCTCTGGACAATTCTCGTCACTGGGATACTGTTCTGGTTCTGTGGCAGGACTCGTAGCTATATCAGCTGGAGCTGGAAATATGTCTCCGTGGGCTGGAGCACTTACAGGCGCGCTAGCTGGAGTGCTCGTCAACATGTCATGCTCAGTCAAAAACTTTGGGCATGGATGGGTAGACGATGCACTCGATACATGGTCGATCCACTTTGTAGGAGGAGTGGTAGGATCTCTATGTACTGGATTATTTGCTGATTCTTGGGTTGTAGCGATGAATACTCCATCTGCAACATTGGGAGGAGCGATATCGGGACGTGGTGCACAGTTAGGATATCAAATACTGAAAATCATAGTTACTGGAGCATGGTCGTTTATTATCTCATACTCTATATTATATATACTAAACAAGATACCTGGCTGCCACCTAAGAGCCACTGACAAAGAGGAGGACGAGGGAATGGATGCTTCCCAAATGGGTGAATTGGCCTATGATCTGATGCCTGCGGACCTGAAACGATTATATGAACGTGAATTGGGAGTAGATGAAGCCACTGCAGAGTTACTACTGAGTACAGGAGGAGTATCGAGAACTCTGACTGGTGGTGGTGACTCTATAGTTGATATTGAGATGGGGCCATTACAGTCTAATGGATATTCATCTGTTCCCGAATATACCACTGGTGCTACCGAAACGGATACACAGAAAACTGCGATACCCATGGGTGGTGATGCTATAACCGCTGCTGAGGATGAGAAGGATGATAATGTAAATTTGAATGGGTTGAGTCATGGGCGTGCCGTAGTGCCGTTGGCGTCATCGTCAGCGATACCTCTGCTTACACAAGAGTCAGATATAAATGACGAGGAAGCTTAATGTTTTTGATGTCAAATTTATTATACAACAGTAGAAGGGAGAAGGGTAATATATAGAGTATTTGCTGTGACAGCAATTGTTGGTTTGTTCGTGTTGCTTGAGATCACACGGGTAGGCGGGGCTTATTGCAACAGAGACTGAAACAGTTCATCATACCAAACACCTACCTTTGTGCATCGACTCGAACGTCAAGCACTTTCTCAAAATAATAGTATGCTATGAAGCTGTATCTACCAGACAGCATGGCGGTGAGGGAGCAAGCTTACTAACGATGTAGCTGGCCAAAGTCACTGCAAACACACAGACCAAAACCACTTTTCAATGTTTGAGGATTTCTCTTCAAACAAGGTCATCAGCTGTATCTCAATCAATACCGTGCTCAAAGTGTACCTTCCCTGTTGTTGTCAACCTCGTCGATTCTAGTTTGGAAGTTCACGATGAACATTCAAGCTAATGGTCACCTATCAACAGAAGAATCTACGTAAGTTTCTCCGTGCTCGTCACGATGGAGCGTTTTTTATTGACGGTTTCACGCTCTGTCAGCTTACAAGCAATCGCCGACATCAACTCTGGAAATTATGAATCCTTCGCTAAATGAAGTCATTGTTGAAGGTAATTTACCAAATGCAGTACGGAAAAATACTATTGAACGTAGTTCAAAGACAAATTCTTCTCAAGTAGAGCCTCATCTTCGCTACAAGGTGTGGGACATCATTCTATCAAATGCTTCCAGAAGTTCAAGAGGAACACTTGCCAGGACTTGCAAAGAAATGAATGCCCTTGCAGTCAAGTATTTGTACCGTGAAATCAGTCATGTGAGTAGCTTTTAAACAAGCGCTGCTTAGATAACCGAAGCTCACTCAAGAACTTTTGAAACAGGCAGCAGGCGAATGTATCCTCATATTATTGGAAAGGATAGAAAAACCAGCCGCAGGATTCAGTCAGAATGTCTTCGCCAATGTGCGGATTTTGGAACTCGAAAGGCTGCGATGGTGTTGGTACCGACTTTTCCGCAAACAAGTTGCCCCCCAAGCTCAGAATATTATGAGTGGGATGCCACCAGCTGTCGAGACAGAAATCTCAGAAAGGATAAAGGACAAGGCCGAGCAGTTAGTAAAGGTTTGCAACCAAGCTACTTGTATAAAATTCCATGGGGCTTCGAATCTTCTTCAGTCACTCGCACGTTTCTTTCCAAAAACTATTACCGATATAACCCTTCCCATTGCAACATTCGACTCGCACGAATTCGCTGAATTTGCTGCCAAATCGCCATCCATAAAAAGATTGCGTATAATAATGTCAGTCGAACGGAAATGCAATGGTGCAGTAACGGCATTCATTGAGAAGCAATGTCTTGAAACATTTCAGACCATAAGAGCCAAAGAGACGTTAGGGCGCCATATAGTACATCTAGATGGTAGTCAGCTTATGAAGGCCCTACAAGTCAGCAGCAAAGGATCGCTGATAAAGCTGAATCTGGATTCAGTTGATATAAGTGACGCCGCTGATCAGTCATTATCTGCCTATAAAAGCTTGCATGACCTGTCTCTGACAAATGTTATAATGAAGGATTGTCCTGTGGATGGAGCGGAACAAACCAAAGGTCAACTTCGAGCTCTATTCATTGACGGATCAAGCCCGATACCTAGATATATCTGTAGTCTTCTAGAATCAAATCACAAAACCTTGAAAGAGCTGAAACTGGTCCATCCCCTTCCTGGAAACGACGTTTGGAACGATCTCTTCAATGAGGGGCCTCGTATCCCACAAGATCTAACAGTACACCTAGATCGCTCCGTATTCCATCTCGAATTTAATAGGCTGAGCTCTATAAATATGTCAGTTGCAGATGCAAACCGAGGTGGACTCGAACACTACTTGACCACAAAAGGAAGCCAGTTGAAATATCTTCGACTCTCCGCATACACGGACGACATATTTGATGTCAGCATGATAGTCAAATGCTGCTCTAAACTTCAAACGTTGACTTTGGATAACTTTGATATTCCTGATTGGGTGTTTATTGATCTCGTATCCACCATGGTGTCTCTGGAAACGTTAAGGCTAGCACCAAAATTTAGAAAAGTATCCGCAAACATCATCGCAGAAGGAGCAACGAATCGGCCAAGGAACTCGTCGAGACTCTGGATAGTTCCTTCCCATCGAACTACGTTTGAAGCTAGTGGAACTCTACTAGATGCCCTGTCCGGTGTCGAGGAATATGACAGGTACACGGTCTTCTGGGAGCAATTTGGAGAACTTCTCGAAACTCATAATGTTGAGGTGGACAGTGAGATGATGTTGCTAAAGGACGTTGATAAGCAGGTGTATATAGATGGGCCAGATACGTAGGAACGATGGTGAGGAAGTTAAAATGTAGACGAGGTAGAGAGAAGGAACAGCCCGATCCTTTGATGTTGTTTTTGGTATTCAACAGACAAAATCGCCTATATAGAGCATAAGCAACGGCAGAAGTCGGCAGGCGACTTATGAATACAAAATATTGTAACTGTTGCAATGGAGTAGCTGTTACGCTCGCTGTTGAGTGTGTATGGGCTTTTGACGCGTCGATGATTATGAACTTCGAAGATTCTTTCAAGGCGCTAACAACTAGGGACTACGGATACTGTCGATATTCTCCTCCTGGAACGCGTGGCTTTCGTCTCTTGTTGGTTGGTTTCTTCAAATTCGCTTGTCAACAAACAAAAAAGTTTCTTTTAAAGCACGTACACATAACAGGCAGTCGCTTCAAGTAAAGCGCCTCCAGATAGTACCGTATTCCTATAGCAGTGGAACTACCGCATCAGTCTTGTTATCGCCTCGCCATCCACATCTAAAATGACCAAACGACAACAGACGTTCAACTTTTCAGCTGGGTACGTTTAGACATGACGTGTTTTAATTCCAGAACGAGCAAATACGATGCATTTTGCTAATCATTCTATATATAATCTTAGGCCAGCAGTACTCCCACAACCTGTGCTCGAGATTGCCCAGGCTGAGTTGCTAGATTATGGTGGATCAGGAATGTCAGTCATGGAATTATCTCACCGCTCTCCCGAATTCGAAGCAATCAATGATAAAGCCGATGCTGATTTCAGAGCATTATGGAAGATACCTGCCAATTACCGTGTCTTGTTTATGCAGGGAGGTGCTACTGCCCAATTCTCAGCCATGGTGTACAATCTGGCCAAGACTGGAAAGGCAGACTATCTAGTTACTGGGGCTTGGGGTGAAAAGGCTGTAGAGGAAGCAAAGAGATTAGGGCTGGATGTTGGTGTGGTGTTCAACACCAAGGCTACCAAACATGATGGAAACCTGCCACCTGTGGATTCGTGGAAGTTTAGCGACGATGCGTCCTATATCTGGTATTGTGCTAATGAAACAATCCATGGTGTGGAGCTGCCTGAAACCATAGTCGAGAACTTCCCACCCGGTATACCAGTAGTCTGTGACATGTCATCAAACGCCTTGTCAAAACCTGTAGATGTCAGTAAATATGCAGTCATATTCGCAGGTGCCCAAAAGAATATCGGACCAGCTGGTGTCGTGATTGTCGTCATTCGTGAAGACATGCTTGGAACATCGTATTTTCCAAAATCACCGTGCCCAATTATGCTCGACTATAAAACATGTGCAGACTCAAAATCCTTGTATAATACACCACCAACATACAGCATATACATGGTTGGACTCGTGCTTGACTATATGGTCAAACAGGGTGGTCTAGCCACCTATAACGCAGCAAACGATATCAAATCCGGGAAATTGTATGACGCTATCGACTCTTCTCATGGTGTATTCATGTGTCCCGTCAAGCCTGAATACCGATCGAGAATGAATATACCATTCAGGGTTTATGGTGAGGATGGTAAACCCAGCAAGGATGTTGAAGAAGAGTTCTTGAAGGGTGCGGAGGAATTGGGGATGGTGCAGTTGAGAGGTCATCGTAGTGTAGGTGGTATCCGGGCCTCGTTGTACAATGCTTTGCCGATGGCTGCAGTTGATGGACTGGTGGCTTATATGAAGGAGTTTGCTGCTAAACGACAGCATTGAAAGGGGGTGGCGGAAACATATATTACATTGGGCACTTGGGAATATGGACTTGCAAATGAATAGATCCTCATTCAATATAGAATCAAATCAAGGCACGTTTGGTCTAACATTGATGTGCTGTGTGCTTGGGAATCGAAAACAGCGACGCTGTGGTTGACCTCATTCAAAATTCAGATGCGTACAACAAAAAGAGTAAGGAATTGAAGTCCGAAATTATGCGTTTAGTATTTTATACCCAAAAAAAACAAAGAGGTCAGTTGCGTTACCAGAAAAATGGTTCTCAGGAATGCCCTAATTTATAATTGTTGAAGTATGGTTCATCATTTTCGACGAATCAAGTTCGTGCTTGAGTGCTCTGGGCATCTGCCACTCCTCTCAAAATGCGAGTCATCAGGTCCTGTCATATAGGTTTGAGCATAACATCATCAAAAGGTTGGACAACTGAGAATGTTTGCTCATATGTGCTTATGGCAATGATTGGGGTACATTGGTTGATGTTGTTGATGGATTGATCATTCTTGCGGCTGCCGTTGTTGCTCAGTTCGCAAAGTTTATTGGAAAACAAAAGAATGTTGTCAGCAATAATCTGGTAGGGACTGCCCAGCTAGAAGTAAGTAGCACAATCAAAATACCTTAATATCACAGGAGGCGGCTTATCGCTGTGATGAATCTCTAACAGAGAGCCAGAAACAGGTATATTATAGGTCACGTTATTATTTTAGAATGATCTACATGCTTGTTTTTGGTTGGTAAGAGACATAATATAGGGCCATCTGTCCATATCTGATTTTTACAACTATGCAGACAATCTCTACCCATCATCACGTTTCCAGACTTCAGCCACACCTTCACATTCCCATTCAAAATGCAAAATTGTAATAGTGCGCATATGGACGTATGACTTGGAGACATTTACTATGGAGTCTAAATTATTCATTGGAAATCTAGCTCCTGAAGTCACTGAATATGCTCTAAAGAAGCTCTTTGAACCATATGGCAAGATAACAAAGGTTTGGACCGCAAAGCATTGGTCTGTCTGTTCGGAATAGTTTTTGTGCTAATACCATGATCCTGTCCAAATATAGCTGGAATTCATGTGGCATAAGAGTGGTATCAAGAAGGGGCAGCCTAGAGGATTTGCATTCCTTGATTTTGAACGAGCCGAGGTAGACATCAACTGTCTTTTGTGAATTTGAATGAAACACTCGAACGACGACTATAGCTGCTTGACGGAGTTAATGATTATTTTATAGGATGCCAATCAAGCTAAATTAGCTATGAATCGACGACGCTTGGGTGGACGCTTGCTGCAGGTCTCGTTTGCAAACGATCGGGTAAGCACAAAAAAATCTCAACGGAGTCAGCCTCATAGAAGCGCCGTTTGACGCTCTTTCCCATCTCACAGCCTGCAGATGATGCCTCATCGTCTGATAAACCTACTCGTCGAACCATACAACCAACTGTGAATGCTGATGATTCGCCGATTAATCTCAAAGTGCAACCAAGGACTCGTCATTTACCGTGAGTATACGACTTCTACCCGAGCCCCCTTTTCGCTCGAATTGAAACTCACCTTATAACAATTTTCTATAACAGGATTGAAGCAAAACTAAGTGCTCTAGATCGTAAACTTTTCGAACTCGAACATGAACGACAGAAACGAGGTCTACCGCCTATACAGCTGGCGAATGATGTTAAAGATATAAAGAATGAGGATGTGGAAGAGTAAGAGAGTCTTTTTGAATGTCATCAATTATACTCTCACTCACGTAAAATGTTTTTGGTCCTTTAGGAAGCAACTCGAAACACAAACAATCGAAAAGAGGCCGGGCCTGCCATCATCTTCAACGAGATCGTCGCGGCGGCCACATCCATACAAGTAGTCTAGAGTGTTGGATACGTGAGGGGACCCGCTAGAGGCTTCAGCAAGGGCCTTTTTCGCAATACGTGATATGTGGTGATTTCTTTTCAAACGCAAGTCTGAACGTGCCCAGTGGTCAATTATCAGCTAGATCTTGGAGATGTTGCTATTTTAGAGCTCTAAACCAATGTAGTTGAATCAGCGAGTTGATGTAATTGTATATAAAACACGTGTAAAAACCTTCGCAACATAGAACAATAGCAACAAATATCAAATCTCAGTACATTGGAATGTGACTTGGCGGATTGTTGGTCAGATTCATCGTTGCTGGCTGGTTGTCGCATTTTTTGCATCCCAGATTTAGACTTCCAGGACACGATGGCGGATTCCGTAGCAGAGCAAAGAAGACTGGTAAGTGCGTTGCAGGTCGCTCGTTATATTGATCTAGTCTGGATCCTCACAATGTTGTCTCTCTTTAGGCACAGCTCGAGAAACAACGATCCAAAGATGTTGAAGAATTGCAACGACGAAAGAACGAAATCCAAAAAGTAATTCAACTGAAATATTCATCAATGGCCATTTCATATTACAAAACCCCTTCTACCTCAACCTCCTTCTGCCATCGCAACATCAAACATTGATCAAAACATTCAAATGCAAACGTCGACGCCCACCACTATACTAACGCCCTTTCTTTATTCGTAGAGCTCAAACGTAAAAGTCGGATCAGACCGCTTCGTCTCTCACACCAACGATGCAGACGATGAGCTCAAGAGACAAACTGTCGGCCTAGTCAGACTAGAAGACTTTCAACGTATACGAGACAATATTGATAAAGCTCGTCAAGATGAATTGGAAAAGGGCAGATCAATGTATGTAGTTACCCTTGGTTCAGGCCAATTTTTTTCGAACTAGCGTTGGAAGCATTGCAACTCACAACTATGTTAGTGACAAGGTATCTAAAAAGAAGAGAAAGCCTGAATCTAAGGCCAAGCTATCATTTGGCGACGATTTAGAAGAAGGTGGTGATGGGGGAGCTGATGTGGAAGATGGTGAGTCCGTTACCTTCCCGACTTGTGTTTGTTGTCTGACAGCGGCAGAGATGCACACGAGGAACCCATGTGATGAAATTGATTTGTATCATCAAACTTTATTGCGCGAGGGATTGGTCGAAAGCAAGATCTCTATGGTTGAGTTTTTAAATCAATCCCAAGGAACGTATAACAATCTTCTCTCTGATGGGCCATCCTCCACGACATATTTGGAAAGAGAAAAAAAACCCAAACTACATGGACAATAATAGCTCTCTAATACCTTCAACTCTCACGATTTAGATGACGAACGAACTTCCAAAAAACTGAAAAAGAATCCACACGTCGACACTTCCTTCCTCCCAGATCGTGAACGAGAAGAAGAAGACCGTCGTGAACGTGACAATCTGAAACGAGAATGGGAGCAAGATCAACAGAAAATTAAAGGTATGTACTACATTGAACAAAAAAAATCTTATTTTACCTTGACTGGATACGTTTCTCTCAGCGTAACTCTCTAACTCACAATATATTTCTAGACGAAGCAGTTACGATAACATACTCGTACTGGGATGGCTCCGGACATCGTAAATCGGTTGAAGTGTTGAAGGGAGATACGATTTCCAAGTTTTTGGAAAAGTGTCGTTTGCAATGGCATGAATTGAGAGGTGTTCATGTGGACAATCTCATGTATGTGAAAGAAGATCTTATTATACCGCATGTAAGTTGTTGTCTGTTGAAGGGGTCAAGACTTGGTGGCTGTTGTGCGATGCAGTAAAAGTAGCGTTTGGTTACCCCTCAGTGGTGTCTTTGCTTTTTCGCTTGCTTTCGTAGATGCTGACCTTTGATTCGTCTCTATTTAGCACTATACATTCTACGACTTTATCATAAACAAGACTCGCGGGAAATCAGGTATGTATTTGGGAAAATGGTTTCTGGTACAATCATTATGTAGGTTTTTTAATTTTTTTGCTTGTAGGTCCACTCTTCAATTTCGAAGTCAAAGATGACGTTCGACTAATAAATGATGCGACTAAAGAAACTGAAGATGTAAGCATATAGTAATCTTAGCAACGTTCTCTTTTGCCATTTTTTCAACTCAAACCTCAAAAAAAAAGTGCTGACCTTAACACGCTTCTTGTAGAGCCACGCTGGCAAAGTAATGGAGCGTTCATGGTACGAACACAACAAGCACATATTCCCAGCTTCAAGATGGGAAATATTCGATCCTCAGAAAATGTATGGCAAATACTCTGTCAAGGACATGAACAAGATGAAGTTGGAACAAGAACTCTTAAAAGATGCTTTGCTGTACAAGTGATGAAATCCTCTCAGATTTGCGGTCAGTTCTGCTTTAGACTCTTTGATTCGCATTTTATCATGTAAAACCAACACCTACTTCTACACACAAATCCTTTGTTTAATATATTTGCCACTGTTGCATCCTACATCATTTTTTCTTACACATCTTCTTTGTTACACATCACCCTTGGTGCATTGGAACTCATGCGTACTCTGTACTGCAAGGTGTCAGGAAAGACGAGAAAGCCTGAATCTAAAACCCAATTATCACCTGATGATAATTTAGAAGTCGGTGGTGATGGAGAGCTGATTTTTAAGGTAGGGTCGTCTATACGATTTGAATTCACGCCGGTTTTCTTTTGTTGTTTGTTTTCAAAGTATGAGGTACACACACGAGAAAACCGATGCTCGGGATACGCACTCCCTTTTACACATAGAGATCGAACGTAAAAGTCGACTCAGAAGGATACCGCTCAGACAGAAGCGGGCCAGACCATGGGCTCAAGACACAAGCTGTCTCGCCAGTGAGATTAGAAGACTTTCAACATATCCGATGCGGAATCAAGCTCGTCTTGATGAATTGGACAAGAGGAGATAAGCGGATGTTTTTATTTTTCGCAGGTGAAAAAAATACATGGCGCAAACTCACAGTACGGTGGTGACAAGATATCTGAAAAAGAGAAAGCCTTAAATGAAGAGGAAGTCTTGAACCTAAAGCCTAACTATCATTTGGTGATGATTTGGATGATGATGGAGACGGAGGGGATGTGGAAGACGGTGAGTCTCCTAGTCTTCTAAATCACTTGTTTTTTTTTCGTTGACAAGAACTGTAATTGCCCGAGAACAAGAGGGAAACCATACGAAGAAAATGATTTTTCAACATTGTGTGTTGGAAGGCGAAAACCCAGTCAATCTCGAAGTGGATGCTTCTGTCTCAACTAATATTTCCCTCATTCCTTTAATACACCCCGATTTCACATACAGCCGCATTTCTAGATGAAGCAGTAACGCCAGCATATTCGTACTGGTATGGCTCTGGAGATTGTAAGTCGGTTGAAGTGTTGAAGGGAGATAAGATTTCTCAGGTTTTTAGAACAGTGTCATGTACAAATGTCATGAATTGAGAGGTGTGCACGTGAACAATCTCTTGTATGTTAAGGAGAATCGTATCTTATACCGCATGTAAGTGATAATGTTTGATTGTTACGCTGGATGTGTTTCTTCAAAGAAGAATATGGTGAGCTTTGCATGCATACTTTTGGTGTCCATGGCATTGACATTATTTCTCTCGTTTTTCAGAATTATGCATTCTGCGAATTCATAAACAAGACTCGTGGTAGATTAGGTATGTTTTTGTGAATAACTTCCTGATTTGAAAAACGCCAAACGTCGAATTACTCTCCCGCAATCCTTCGTGGTTGTTGCATTTTGTTCCACCCTTCAACTTCAAAGTCAAGGATGACACCCGAACTATTAATGATGCGAACAAAAAGGTGAAGACGGAAGCTGTTTAAAGCATCGCTGATCACTTTGGCCATTTTGTCGTCAACCACCACGCCAAAAAATGGTATTCACTCACCATACTATGCTTACTGAGAGCCACGTCGGCAAACCAATGGCACTTTCATGTTACGAACACAACAAGCACATAGTCCCAGCTTCAATATGGGACATACTTGACATATGACACTTCTTCTTATAATACACAAATCCTTTGCTCGATATATTTGCGACAAAATGCATTCTACAACATGCTTTTCCTACACATTTCGTTTTGTTACGACAGATTTTACCTCTTCACATCGTTGTGACTTCGTTTTCATTGCCTTGTTGCTTTGAAATAATTTCACCTTCTTGAGGTCCTTCCTTGTTTGGGAGTTTTTCAGCATGCTGAGGTCCTTCTGTCTTTGGCACCTAGGTTGTATTGAGTAGGTGTGAGCACAGTCAAAAAAATGGATAGGGGTACCGTATCGCTCACCCATGTGGCAACTTCATCTTCGTACTCTTCCAAACGATGAATGACCAAATCAGCATCGCCCTTCATGATAACCACCTATTGGGAAAGAAAAGCAATGTTAGACAATTGCCAGCCAACCCGGGGTACACTCTTCGTACATTCTTGGTTGAATCCAATACAACTTGACATTCTTCACAAGACAAGGACTCGACATGAAGAGCAACAACTGCCTGTTCTTCATGACCGAGACATGACACATCAAACTTGGTGAAAGTGTACTCCTTCTGTTCGACACCTGCAGAGGTGGTAGCCATAGATACAAAGGAAAATGCAGACACGTTGTCATCCTTTATGCTAGACGAGGCTGCTACTTCAGTGGATGATGGTGTATCAATTGAGTAGATTGTACCGAATATGGGAATAGCGCTAGCGGCAATGATAGGATTGGGTAATGAGGCTTCAATGTGAAGGGCGTTGACGTCATCACCCATATGGGCAAGCATTGAAGTTGAGCTGACGACATTATCACCAGTGGGAGTGGCGTATATAGATGAATCGCCACTCTTGAAGTTGTCGTCATCGCGAGTGGTATTGATTACAAGACTCATACCAGCTCCATCATCAATGCTGTCTGATGTTGAATCAAGGATGTCAACTAGTTTAATAGTTTCACCTTGAGACAAACCAGATCCTGGGGCTGTGGCTGATTCCATAGATGGTTCAGCTACGATATCAGCAGGAGATTCACCTACAATACCAACGGGAGCAGACACAACCACATTTTCAGCAGTACATTCGACAGGAGATTCGACTACATTGCCAGGAGTAGATTCAACTACATTGCCAGCAGAAGCAGCTTCTTTTCCTGTTTCGACTACACCAGGTGTCCCTACAGCAACGTTTGAAGTTGGTTCGACCTCCAAAGTTTCAGCTACCAGAATAGCGTCACTTGCAGCGCGAGTATTGTTGAAGTATTCATAAGCTTTGTATGATGATTCGAATAAATTAGTGTAGTCGAAATCATTCATTGGACCAACATCGGTGACGTCCAAGTGTTGAGCTGCAGATGGTGTCCCAGCCATACTGTTTTCACCAGTTGCAATGATTTGATCACCAGTACTGCTGCTCTCATTCTTTACGAGGGAACCTTTATCATTTTTATTGAGAGATGATGGAATATCGCTAGGTTCGACATGGATGGCATTGCCAGTAGACAAGATGCTGTCTTGTTGACTTTCGAACTTGGCACGTTTGTGCAAGGAGGATGGATCAACACCGCCAGAGATGGAATCACTATCGGATTTCTCTCGTTTGCGGATACGGTCGAGAATGCCAAAGTGGAGATCATCCAGGTCTGATGAGTATTCGAGTTGGGTGGTTTCTACTGCTACGTCATCACCAGTTGTGCCGACACCGTCAACAGTAGCAGCAGCTCTGAGGTGCAAGTGGTCTGCGACTAGAGTATCTTCGTGGTCAAAGGTCTCTAGTGTGGAGGAATCTACACAAGTTCAAGATTCGTGTCAGATCGTCATCACAGAGAAGAAGAAAAGATTCAACAGTGTGTTTCTGGTGAAATAACATATACACTGCTTCAATTTCAATCAAATGCTTACCTGGGAATGCAAGACTTGATAGAGATGAAGACATATCAAAGGACGAGATAGTCTCCAATGCAGCAGAATCAATACAAGACTCCAACGGAGTGACTGCAAAGAGACCACCATGATCCAATGAGACTACAGCTGGAGTAGTGGAAGTATCGATGACCAATGGTTGCTGAGTACTAGTACCTGTTGTGGCTCTTGATGCAATCAGAGTCGAGTCCTCAGCATCATCAGTCGTTTCAAAAATGACTGTACTTTTTGTAGCTGATGATGATTGCTGTTGCTGCGCATCAGCGTCAGTGACGAGGATGGCGGGGACTGATTTATTGTATAAGATGGGGGTAATCCAGCTCCAAATCCAATTCCAAGTTGATTTGATTGTTGTTACGAAGAATGCGGGTGTAATGTAGGCTTGCCATGAAGATAGAGATACAAGCCAGCTTGATGCTGGTTGGTTTGTAGAGGACGATGGAGATGCCATATGGTCTATATGGAAAGGGTTGAATACAAGTTAGATTCGAATATTGTCAAATGTTGAGGATGAATGATGCAAATATTGTTTTAAAATAGACGAAGTGGCAGATGCGATGCAGTACATGAGAGTAAA
Source organism: Synchytrium microbalum (assembly GCF_006535985.1). Lineage (NCBI taxonomy): Eukaryota > Fungi > Chytridiomycota > Chytridiomycetes > Synchytriales > Synchytriaceae > Synchytrium > Synchytrium microbalum. Next base: position 713,363 of record NW_022158355.1, on the reverse strand, counting down.
CATATCAAAATAATGAATTTCTTTTGAGTCTTCCTTCGGGCAAGCCCTTCATCTCGGAGGCTTCAGCGAATTTAATTACATGGCCAACGAAAGCTACCAGTTCAGTCAGGACTCGACTTACGAGTTCAAGGATATGTAACTTCAAGTTGTATTGCTGCTTATTTATGGCTCCTGATTGTAACTATATAGCCTTACAACGCTGTGCTCGATGTTGGGTTTGAAAGTGAGAAATCACACGTGCAGAGCGACACGTTTTCCTGTGCGGACAAGCCAGACAGAGTAGTTCTCGCTCGAAAAGAATTGTGGAGAATATAAACTCTGTATTGTTTCAGCTTGAACATCTACTTGGACACGTAAGAATCAGAGTTTCTTCCGCAGAGTTAAATCCTGCAACCAAAAGCGTGTCAATCGCGTCGAACTTGGACGAGACACGTTCAAAACGCTGTCTTGGATCCGAGAATTGCTCCTTTTGACTAGAATTCTTCCTTTGATTCACGTCTCCCTCCAATCCGAAACAAGCTCAACTTTTTTTCTGTGACAAGTCGCAGTAGGATCAAAGCTTGTATATAGGGTCGCTGAATAGCACAGCTGCCTTCATGTCTTCAAATAGGAGCTAGTTGTTTATAAACTAATCTTGTTCCTTGTAGCCTTGGTACAACTAGCTTGCTTCCTTGAAACTGAATCAAGGTTTTAAGGAATGTCGAGAACTCCAACATTTTGGCTGCCTAGACATCTGATTCCATTGTCTCCTGCTTCATCTGGCTCTAGCTCAGGCATCCCTGTAATATCTCCACTCTTGCCATTGGCTTCTACTTTCAGGACATTTGCCCTGCTGAATCAACGTGGTAATACGCATCCTGCAATATGGCATAGAACATCCACCCCACTAAGCTCTTCAATACGCTCATGGCAATCTAATGTACGACATACCATACGATGCAATGTATCTAGCTCAAAATCAACTGAAACATCCTCAAACACGTCTGGAAAACCAACCCCATCATCATCCAATAATACAACCACACCCGCAACAAATAATACACAGGTACCGCTCATAACACCCAGCAAATGGTGGGGTCAAGCACAGCAGGAAACTACAAACTATGTCCAGTACTTGTATCATTCAACTACACCAAACATGCCACATATCCCATCTCGTCGTGAAATCATTGCTAGTGTGCAGGGCTTTTGGACTCGTCAATACCTGCGTGTTAGGCTCTTCTTGACTGGTCACCTAAGGCCGTGGAAGACGGATGATTTTTTGGCAGTCTTTTCGTGGATGTTGGTTGGGAATGTCTTGTGGGTCCTAATAGGAACTACGGGCTTTGTATCTATAGTGCTGCTCATTGCTAATAGTGTACAGGGTCAAGGTATGGTTTGTGTGATTGCAATCGTTAAATGGAATGCCTCGTTCGAACCTTTAGTGTTTTTTTTTTTGGCCACAAATCTGACTCTTTAATCTCTACCATTAGAATGGCTAGCACGCAAGCTGTCTCACTTCTTGGCTGCCGAAACTGGGATGCTGATTACCTTTGAATCTGCCATAGTCCCTCGATGGAAGGATGGTACCATTCGACTCAAAAATGTAAATTTAAAACTCGACGGTGACACATATCGGGACCTCATAAACGCTAAACGTAAACAAAACCGTCAACCTCCTATAACACAAGAAGATGCCGATATGGATCTCAACTGGACGTATTGGGATGTAAATATTCAGTACGCTGATGTATCATTATCGCTATGGAGATACTTGGACGGTAAAGGTATAATCAAAGATGCCTCTATAAGGGGTGTTCGAGGAACTATCCATCGTGAGCACATCCATTTCGATCCCAACTGGGTACCTACTCGTCGACAAGCATCCATTGGTGATCTAGATATTGAAAAGTTTCAGCTGGAAGATGTGCTATTGGAAATCCGTAACCCTGGATTCAGACCGTATAATCTATCGATATATCATGCCGATGCTCCCAAACTCCGATTTCAATGGTTGTTGTACGATATATTGGGTGCTAATTCCGTCGTGGGCATGTTTGATGGTTGTTTGTTTAGTGTACACAAACCTCAAACTCGGGAAGGTGAACAGGATGATGAAGATGGAAGAGAGACCAGGTCAGGATGGGCAAAGATGGTGAGTTGAACTGGGAGCGGGTCATATGGAGGTTCTAAGTTGTATTTTTTTTGGCATGCGCACATGATACACTAAAACCGGTATTCTGACTCATATTTGTTCCCTATAGTCTCACTTCAAAATCAATGGTGTACCTATAGCTCACATGAATCAAGGTGCCGAAGGTCCTTTCGGTTGGATTACAGGCGGCACTCTTGACATGGATGTCCACATCCTAATCCCTCAAGTATCAGATCACACTGTCCTAGCTCTCCTTAAAGATGAAATCCAGGAATTAAGACATCGGGCTCTCGAATTGGGTGATAAAGCCTTCTCACGTATTGAAGGTGTAATCCGAGTACCCATCCAATATGACAGTCATCGAACAGGTTACCATCGAAATATGGATATGCAATTACCTGGTATAATGACTGGTAACATGAGACGAGATGACGACCACAGTAGTAGTAATGGTGGTGTACATATGCTCCATGATGTCGTGACACCAGCGTTACGAGTAAATAGTGAACACAGTAATAGCTATAATAAGAAAACAGAACAGTATACGGATATACCGTTTACACCACCTCCACCGCCAAACCCTGATGGACCACCATATATACGCTTCTTTTTTGATGTCAGACTGAATGATTTGAGAGCATCCATACCATTGACATCACCCGATCTGACGTATCTGAATTCGGCATTGGTGAGACCTGTAGTAGCCTATATGAATGCTAACAAGACCATAACGCCGATGGTGTTTGGTGTTCAGATGGATTTGGTAAGAATGGATACATATGTCGCCATTTTTTTATCGATTGAATATTTGCTCTTCTCTCATACCTTTCTTCTTCGATTAGACCAATTTTGATGGAGCATGGGACATATACGCTGCAGGCCTAGCTGACGTCCTCTCTGAAGAAGTCGGTAGATGCTTCACTCATCTCGTTACTGATGAGCGAGAACGTGCTAAACGATTAAGGAGAGTCGGTTTATGGAGTTTACGGTCCGTTAGCAAGAATATTGTTACCTTGAGTGATTACTTGCGAGGCACTAAAGGGTTCCCAGAATTCGTTGGCAATCGAGGAGCGCTCTTTGGACAGCCGTGGTATGGCTGAAGAATCTGTGTAGAGGGAAGAGCATATACGCATATCATGTACACATTTAATACTTGATTAGTTCTATATATATACGTCTCATGTCGATATGAAAGGTTGATCCTTGTTCCCCTACGTTGCATTTTTTTTGGCTGGTTTGAGGACCATATATAGCTTCAAAATCAAGAGGACCTAATATCTTACGGCTCAGAAGGGGCTCATGCATTCTCAGAAGGGTTAAAAAGTCGGCCTCCGTGACAAAATATCAGTACCATCCTTTACAACTTTCGTGTCGTTTCGTCGGAACGGTCGGCCTAATGGTCTAGTACGTAACTACGTTCACGAATAGTAGGTAGAACGACGTTAACCGTTGACTGTTTTCTTAGGTCGTATGATTCTCGCTTCGGGTGCGAGAGGTCACGAGTTCAATTCTCGTTTAGGCCCATTTTTTTCATCGCTAATTTTGGGTCAATACCAGAGCAGATCAGCCAATTCAGCCTCAATCTAACCAACTACACCGCACAGCATCCACCTACCTCTCTCGCCTACTTCGTTCCATCAGCACATGCTCGAGAACTCGATTCGACAGGTGAGATCGAAAAATAAAGAATGCTATTTGGTGTCTTCTAAAATATTTATACCTCGCAAAGTTTTGTATCGAAGTCAAAAAGTTTAGCTAAGAAAGTTTTGAGATAATCAAAACGGCAAATGCAAAAGAAGAAGTCCGAAAGTCTTAAATTGTTCGATCGTATTTGCTACCAGTCATTGATGTCAGTTAGAAAGAATTCAAAGAAAGACGAGAAAACAGTTGGCTGTAGTAAAGCAGATGTATTTGATGTTTCTCACAAAGTTTACGATTGCTCTCCTCTCTTCATCCCTTAACTCCCTCATCCCTCCACAAAGACACACACGCGCCAAACCACCTCTACTCCCAATCTATGCTTGTACAGCAACAGGATTCATCTGAGGCACATTGAAATAATAATAAGCACTAGTAGCAGTATCATAATACCCTCCACCAGAACCAGTTTCATGAACCTGACTCAAGTTGTAACTCAATTGCACCGAAATGTTGCCCGAAGTAGCACTAACAACAAGAGGGGGATTCATGACAGATGAGGTTTGGCCACACGAGTTGGTTTGGACTTCAGCGGGGCCACTCATGTTTCCGTTCTGGAATTTCAAGTTGTAGGTGGTAGAAGGGAGGGAGCTCATGTTTTTGCAGAATTCGAGACGGACGTATTTGTAGGAGCCATAGTAGGAGGGGCTGATGGGGTTTGCTTGGGCATTGAGGTCGAGGTTTACTTGGGTAATGTTTACAAAGTCAAAGTCTATAGAGTGTTGGGTTTTGTGTGAGTTCAGCGTTTGAGAAAAGTAAAGTGTCGAGCACGCCAATTCCAAGACTTGTATCGAGCGTTGACGAGTCACGTACATTTGGTGATGTAGGAAGGATCGCACTAACAAAAGTTTGTCAGATAAAATTTAATGCAAAACCACCCATTCTATCAATCTAATGCACAACGTACGTGGTTCATATCAACACACTCCGTGTTCTTCCAAATCATCAAATTGTTACCAATGTTGTTCTAACAAAAGGAGAACTCAGGTTCAACAAACAAAAAATACAGCACAAAGTATCACACAAAAATTCAGTTTACCTGAGTGACTGGATCGACATCGGTAGCCTAACAAAAGAAAAACGAATAAGATACTGTTGAAGACACGGCGGTTGAGGCGTTGCCATACCAAGTATAAAGCAGACAACTTCATTTGGAAGTAGGTAGCCTTTGTAATATCTCCCAGAGCTCTCTTGTGCAAAGAGGCACCAACGGGGTTCATGGATACCTAGTAGATTTTTGTGATTAAAAATGGAGTGTTAAAACCAAGACCAAAAAAAGCCCAAGCAGAGCAGAAGGAGAACAATGCCAAACACGAGTTCCCAGCAATTCAGATATGCAACGAAACGACACGTACGACAACTTTAAGAGCAGACGCTCCAGCAGGGATGACGACCCCACTTTGGACCAATCCATAGTAGATACCATAGCCGACACCAGCGGCGATACCACATGTGACGACGACAATGAGGACCTGAGTTCACAGAAATCATGAGTAGAGTTAGCCAATTATTACTATATTTTTTGCGTGCGACGTGTGTGTTTTACTAGGGGAATAATAAAGAGTCACGAACGACCACATACCTTCACAGCAATAGGCAAACGACCAAGCGCTCCACAGCAGCCACCAGAGCTAGATCCAACCGTCATTTTGTGTCTATACTTAACTCTGAACTATATGAGGTTTGTCGTTTTGAATTGAGAGAATTGGTTGTTTGAATTTTTTGTGTTTGGGATGTTCGTGACGACCTGAAACCTCCTGGGGAACAAAGGCTCCGACAACCTCGTGCTCCTGGGGAAAAGGTTCCGGTCAACAAGGAGCTCTTAATTCTTTACGGATTGTTTGTACTACCACTGTGAATCCTCCGAATGCTTTAAAAAATCTCCGAGACATGTGTTGCGAGTTTCCGAAATCCAAGTCTAGGAAGATTTTCGTTTTTTGACCACAAACAAAACTCTCACAACTTGGTAGACCAGGTAGTACGAGGTGACAAGGAAAATTTCTATTTATATGCAAAAACTGTGTGTGTGTGATGTGATGGGGTGTGAAAGTTGATCAGTCGGGTTGTTTAAGATGAGAAGGGGTTGAGGAGTTTTCTATATGGTCCTGGACCTCTCCATAAGCCCCTCTTGACCATGGCATTCCAATAGATGGCTGGAATTAGCTAGAATGTGTGATGATGGTGTTATTAGTCATAGAGTAACGTCAGCAAATTTCCTGTGCAAGGCTTTTGGCTTACTTCCGAAGTCATATAATAAGTAGATGCACGCTCTTTGCTCTGATCAAATGCGAATGTTTCTTGTGGTACGAATGTGTAGCCTGAGAATTCTGCCAGTATCAGTTTCCCTACACAGGTTCGGTCATGTTAGTGCAACAAGCAAAAAAGAGAGATACAAACATATCCTAGCTAAGACTGTCCTCCACTCTCATCACCACGAGTTGCAATGGATCCAGCTTTCTCCAATCCTTCAAAAACACAAACACACTCACGAACCTTTACCAGTCACCAAAGGGCAAGACGTATACCCATCATACTTGGCAGGTAGAGCTTGACCAGGCGTTTTCAAGTCTGTCAGCAAGTTGGTAGCAGTGACGTAACTCTGCGCAGCAGCTGCGGCACCAGTTTTGCTGGTTGGCATAGAGCTTGAATCACCCAACGAGTATATATTATCATATTTTGATGACTTTGTTGTTTCCTTGTTTACATCGCACCATCCATCAGCATTGGCGAGGCCAGACTCGGCGATGAATGCAGGTGGCGCCTAACATTGTTGAATGTTTTAGTTCACATAGCGAAGAAAAAAACCCGAAATAATGAAGTTCTAGGCACCATTTCGTGCACCAGATCATACCATAGGTGGTGTAACATGCAAGAAATCATATTTAACAGTCAGTGGCGGATTCTTTGCCAAATCACCCATCATTTTGAATGTAGCTTCCTTCTTGACCCCATCAACAGCAACCAGATCATGTAGCAGGTTGACATTGATGTTTCGGGATTTACATACTTTAAGTAACTCATTGGCATACTTTTCAACAGAAAAGATCTTGCCAACTCCAGAAAAGAAACTGACGTTCGTCTTGTCTCGGACGCCATTGGCTTGGAAGATTTCTTCAGAGAGGTACATTACTTTTTGTGGAGCACCAGCACATTTGACTGCTGTGGCTGGTTGAGTGAAGATTGCGTTGCCGCCTTTGAACGCTTTTGCGAACTAGATGTTTGGGTGGAAAGAGATCAACACAAGATCAAGGCAAAACAAGCGCTGAGCTAAATATTCTGAATGAGAACTTTGCATACCTCATAAGTCTTTTCCACATAATCAGCCGAATAGTTTGAACACACACCATCCTTCCCAATTGCATTAGTCAACCCTTCAATCTTGTCAAACCGTAACTCAAGTCCAGCAGCCAGCACCAGTTTATCATATTTGATTTCCTTTCCGTTGGCGGTGATGACGACGGAGCGAGCAGGATCCACTTTTTTGACTGATGTTTGTTCCCAATGAGCCTAGTCGTAACCATCATAAGGCATGGTGTACGGCAAGGCTAAACGCAACACGATGACCTACCTGTGGAGGAATCAAATCCTTCATATTCCTCTTGCTGCTATCCAAAGTCTTGAGTCCAGCCCCAACGAATGTCCACATTGGCTGTGCAAGACCAACCAAAGTCACAAACTGTGAATTTGAAATTGCACCCCAATACATTCAGACTTACTTGGTAGTAGTGAACAGAAGAGGGATCAATGACACATATATCTTTTTTCGTTTGGAATAATCCATCGCGAGCTAGCTGGCCGACGACAGACAAGCCAGCAGACCCTCCCCCTATGACCACCACTTTATAAGATTCTGATGGGGCGACGGTTGCAAATGTTCGGTGGAGTAGAGTAGATGTCTTTATCAAGCGAGACGCATTCCTGAGCATCATCTTGTCTCCTAGGTATTCAAAGTGAAGGTGGATGAGCTTGGTCACTGTTGTGAATTTTGATTTGCTTTGTGAACTGTTAAACTGGAGGAGCCTACAATGCTTCAAACTAGACTAGATCTTACTTCTTATAATATAGAATTCTATTGCCGTTTGTATTTGATCAGGTTTTTAAGGGGATTGAAGAAAAGTATGAGTTGAAAACGATTTTGACTCACAACAGAAACTCGCTCAGAGGTCTTTTTCTTCACCGCGGATGAAATTGAACGACACGAGAGTTCTTGTCGCTTATTGCATTTGCATTTTAAATGTTCGCATTACGCGATAGAATTGTTTCGTCAGGTCCAGTTGAGAATTTCAACATTGCAAAACTACGTAACTATGTGACAAACCAAGTGATCCATGGCACTATGATCTTGCACGTAGCTCCATCTCAAAACACTTGCACCCCTCACCATCAACCGCCGTACACAAGCGCAGCTCATACTGATTCAAGTCTCAGGGTCATTCACAAAAAACCGCACTGTTCTCAAACACCACACTAACTAAACCCATCCAAATACAGCCTCGTTCAACCATGGCACCAAAAGCAGCTGCGAGCTCCAAAAATGGCGAACGATCAGGCAAGAATTTCAACCCCCAAATATTCGCTGAAGCTGTTAAAAAGGAAATGCGCACATTCAAGCCATACGAGACATTCATGTTGTCACCAAACATTAAGAAAAGGTGGGGAGCGTTGTTGTAGTTTGGAATGCACACGCGTACTAACTTGTTTTCTTGTAGTATGTAACCAGTGGTTGATGTGGAAGACTCGTTTGCGTCTGTTTAGGGTGCAATGGCTGACATCTGACTTGCTAAACCCAAACTTAGACATTGTTCTAAGTCAAAAGCCAACTGATTCTGTGCCAACTGGAACTGAAGGTGTCTTGGATCGTAAGTGCTACTTTGCTCTAGGCGGTTGTTTGCGAGTTGTTTTTTGCAACATTTGAATTCAAACACCTGACAACAAATCCTCCCATACTCTTCCGACATATATAGAGGAATATTTTTTGCGAGAAGCCCAACGTAACTTGGCACCACGGGACAAGTACCCAGCTCCTTTAACTGCTTCGCAAGCTTACGGATGGGATACCAGGCCGATAATGATTCTACGAGATGAGAGATTTCATCATCCTAAAAAGACGACGGAAATCACGAGAACTCCCAGACCTGCACCAACTCCAAAAGCCGACAAGAAGGGTGGCAAATAGAGACGACGGTCCGTCCCATAGAGTACATTTCACCGAAATAACATATAAAAAGCTGTATTTCAAAAAGCACCAGCTTATTCTATAAATAACCCACTTGATTGTATTTGTCTATACCTTATTTTCTTTTTACATTGGCTCAAGAGGGAACGAGTTCAGTCTACGCAACAACAGACAAGCTATAAGGAAGCATACAAACATCAAACACGTATCTATCTGCCGCTTCCTGATTGTGGTTTGATCAAGTGGTATAACAATCATTTCTGGGGCTCGAGCTCCTGCTGGTATTGGCTGTTGTTGTGGTACTACGGGTTGAGCTGCAGGAACACGTAGTTGAGGTTGTGTTATATTCGGTTGAACTGCTGTTGACGCTGCTGAAGATAAACTTGATTGTGGTCTTGCGTGTAATGCTGCTGCTGCTACTACAGGTGTAGATTCCGTTGGTATAGATGGTGTTGGATCTGTTAATGGACTTTCACTTCCTAGGTGATCATTCGTAGACGAAGCAGGAGCAGCATCTCCATCTGCTTTCATCGTAAACGTCAACCCTTCTTCAGCAACAAGTTTCTCTACAGGCTTATCCGCTTCATCTGGCAATACATCTCGATTACAACTACCGCATGAGGGACACGTCCAATCTCGTGATCTTTTGGCAAATTCTGCTCGTTCGGGCTCTGTATAGTCAAGTGCACCGATAGCGCCTTCTCCAGGAGTCGGTAAGAAGCCTATCAATGCGACGAGGGCTGAGCGACATCCCCAAGCAGGTCTCCAGAACTCTAATAGAAAGCCGAGTCAGTGACTTGTTTGTAACCAATACGTGTAAAGTGACAAGTGCTTATTGTTGGGTGTTGTTACCAGGATGATGTCCAGTGATTGACAGACATATCTTCTTGCCGACTTCGAATCGCCCATTAGGTGTCAAGAAGGATATATTTGGAGGCTATACCATAGAGCAAAGTTAGTTCAATGCGAAAAATAGTTCCTTTCCACTCATTGCAAGTGCAATCGAAGGGTACCTTGAATGGATAATCAGCTGTGTTTGAAGCGCATCAAGAATGTTGTTTCAGTTCCACTCATGAAAAGAAGACGGGGAGAAAGAGGCACAATACCTGGAAATATTATTCGACCATGATATCTCCCACCAGCAAAACCACCGTCAGAGGGCCCCCTTATTGTAAAGTGCCTGTCGTCGAAATGTTGTTCAACCAAATGTTCAAATGTTGTAGCAAAAGGAGGAAAGGAACAGACTTGAGGCACATTGATATCGTTTTGAGAGCTTACCATTCAAGCATATTGTCTTCTAGAGGTGCTGCTGTTAAATCAGGTGAAGGATTTTGCTGCAAATCCTTCAACTCTGCAAGCAAACGTTTAACTGCTCCCGATCTTGAACTCATACTTGCTGACCTATAATTTGACAATTGTTAGTATGCTCTTTATTGATCTGGCATCTTCCTGACCGACCTGTTGGGGTGAATACTCCGTGTTAAACCGTCATCAATCAACAGAGTTTGGTGTTTTGGAGCTTGAGACGAGACACATATCGGCTACGTAATTTCTTGGCGGATTCTTTCAATTTTCCTATATACATCGACTTGAGAACACGAAACGTCGTTAATCTAAACCTTAGCTTACTATGTGGGCAATATTTTCAACTCGTGAATCGTGAACGATTGCTGTTTGCTGATGAAATGTCCAGTAAAATCTTGGAAGTTGACGTGCTACATTTCATCTACACCTACACGGCTACTTGGACGTGATGTGTCACTCACTAATCACTGGAATCCATCAAACAATGTTGGCGGCCATAAACCCTTTCGATTCTAGTAAACAACATCACGCTAGAATGCGTTCAGACCCCGGCAAGGTGTATGGCAAGGCCACTCAGCCTTTTCTTTTAACACTTTTCATGACGCTCCCGACATTTTACTTCCATTCAAAACTCCCAACAAAACCAAGATAGCAACGATGCCGTCATACTCCTGGCTGTTGCTTTTAGCACTAGCTACAAAGTCCTCATGCAAACAATTCGCACAAAACACAAGCGCTCTTGTCTACATTCCAAACGTGGTTGTCGTACTGTCCTCAACAACCGACTACAATGCCGGTGCAGCACTGTATACTGATCAAGTAGTAGATTTCTTTGGGCCTACTAGGGATGTGATTGCCTTGAACATTGGTATGTGGCAGCCAGTTTCTGACGTCTTTTTGTGCTTGGCAGGATTCATAAGAGACTCGTCTATTTACCAATGTTTCCGGCAAATAGCACTATCAACAACAACTCGCTTCGCCACAATCGAACTCCTCTGCACTGGCACCAACCCAACCGTCCTCTCCTTCTCTACCTCCAACAAATACGCCCTTTCGGGCGTAGACGCACTGCTAACTGACGGACTCTACCTCTACACTATCGCTGGCCAGACACCTCGAAACACGTTTGTCTCGACCCAGAGTATCAGCCGACTCCGTTGTATGCTATTGGATATTTACGGGCAATATCGCACGGCTGCCATGTGGAACGTACAAGGTGCAGTTTAGGGCGTTGAGACATTTTGCATATGTGAAGAGTAAGGATTATGTGAATGATTATGATGTAAGTTGTTGCATAATCTTTGAGTATCTTTACAAACGTAAGCAGATTGACACTAGTTGTCTTCTTGTGCAGATCATTCAATCACCGGAATTCGTAATACCTTAATATCTGCTGGCAGTTATCAAGGATCGGTCATATAAAGGTATAAACGGACAGTTTCGCTCAGACTAGGACTTTTTATCGAAATCAATGGACATGTCGGAAGGGGCACACGCACTCACATGCTTGCAACATGTTTTAAAACAATAGACAATGCGTTTTACTTTTCATCTTCTTTGGTTTGAGGTTTGAGATGTCGAAAACTTTGAATGTTGGATGAGGTACGCGATCTCGAATTCTGGTGCGAGGAGGCAAGAACATTGCACCAAGGACGTTGGAACTATCTTTCGCGGTGTCGATTTAATCAGTTACGCCTTTATCTTGATCCGGAGTCTATAAAATCATCAGTTTCTGCAATCTCTCAAACTTTGGGGCCAAGTGCTGCTTACAAAGGGACCACAAAGCTGGATTTGATGTCTTTGGAAGCTAACATTACACAAGTATCTACTGATAATCTGTTGCAAACATGGTAGGCCTGATCGAATTCAAGATATGTTGGACATGCTTCAAGTTGCAAGGAAAAAGTGTACATGTAGAGGTGTCAGAAGTACAGTAACAGCAAATCAAGGAAACAAATACATATAACGTCTCCAAGACGCGTCCCGACAGCCTACAACACGAAACTAGGAATTGTCACTGGTCCTCGTCCAAGCCACACATCCTTTTTCGAAAAGCTGCAAGTATCAAACTCGCGACGGATTAAACAGGTCGACAGCAAGCAGAACTCGGACAGCCATTTGTTGGAGTTTTGCATATTGTAAGCACGTGTGGCTTTTGGTTGATGGTTTTACTTGGATGAGGGTGCAGAAAGCTTGGATTTGGGACTCTGTTGAGCAAGCTAGCTAGAGGACGAGAGACAGTGGAGCAGAGACATCAAATACAGCATAGAAAAAGTCACATCCATACAGAAACTGTGCCCAACTCAAGAACCTTCTCCTTGAAATGACAAAACAGAAATGCCCATGAATCTCTTTACCAACACTACTAACTCACCAACACCCACATAGACTACCTCACAACAATGAATCCCGAAAAGCTCGCCAAACTGCAAGCCCAAGCCGCATCAGTGCGCATAGGAGGCAAAGGAACCCCCAGACGCAAAGTCAAAAAGGTGCACAAGACCAGTGGTACCGATGACAAGAAGCTGCAGTCGGCGTTAAAGAAATTGAATGTCCAACCAATCAGTCAAATTGAAGAAGTCAACATGTTCAAGACCGATGGTACCGTGTTGCATTTTACTGTTCCAAAAGGTGCGTAAGAGTGGGTTTGGGTGTGAGGATGTATTAGAAGCGGGTTCATGATTGTTTTGTTGTTGGATTTGGGTGATAATGAGGAGTTTAGAATGTAGAAGCAGAGCATGGAGAAATGAACACTTGCAAGAGTGTTTTAGCTGGGAACGCATCCACTCGTTTTGTATTAGTTTTTTCAGTCGTGTTTTTACAATCTCACACTACCAACACCCCCACACCACATAGTCCACGCAGCAGTCCAATCAAACACATTCGTAATCTACGGTGTCGGCGAAAACAAGGAATTGACAGAATTGGTTCCAGGAATTCTAAACCAATTGGGTCCAGACTCTTTGACCTCATTGCGTAAACTCGCTGAAACATATCAATCAAAGAATGCCGCTGCTGGTGGTATGGCTGGAATCGGAGGTGCTGGAAAGGATGATGATGACAATGTGCCTGAATTGGTTGATGGGAACTTTGAGGAGGTTGCTGATGAGATTGCTGATGTCAACTAAAGCAAGGGGTAGCAGATTCGAAATTCATAAAAAAAGAGTAGCTCAATCATAGTATTGCGAGTTTTTGTATAAATGACGACCCATAAAAAACACTCGTAAAAAACAGATAGAATAATGTCAGTTGTTGATTTGTTTACAGATGGCTGTTACATTGGTATGCATTTACAGAGGCAAAAAAACCGCAATCTCATGACGGAAGAATGTTCAATTACACGACTTTCAAATGCCATCTTTATAAAGCGAAATCTTTACACAAATGATAACTCCTGTTTTACAATTTTGTATCTCTTTTTCTGTATATATGCGACTATCATCCTCTCTCTCTCAAGGCTCATCATCCCGCTCTTGCTTATCACCCTCTTCATCTGCAGAAACAGAAATACGTCGTTTCTTGACCCGTTTAGAAGGTTTTGCCTTGCGACTCGAACCACCACGACCATGTTCACTACCACCGTCGTCACTATCATCATCGATTTCATCGTCATCACCATCATCATTTCGAGAATGCTTGTGTTTACGTTTATGAGATGAAGAGCCACTTTTATGTGAGGTGCTACGACCGGCTCCCAATGATTCTCGAAGATCTTCTGCTAATCCTCCTCGTTGATAGTCTTTCGTTTGTTGTAAAATACGATTTATCTGTGCTTCTTCATCTTCCTCGTCTTTTACTGTATCACTAACATCGTCATCGGATTCAGGAGCTGCAGCTACTTTCGATTTTCGGTTTTTACGACGTGAAAGCCTCTCCTCTTCATCATCATCGTCATCGGATTCTGGTGCTACTGGTTTATATTTTCCGTGTTCACGACGTGCGATACGTTCTCCTTCTTTGTTATCATCGTCATCGGATTCTGGTGCTGGTACTGGATAATTGGGTCTGTATCGACGAAGTGGGATTCTGTCTAATTCTTCATCATCTTCTGGGCTTTTAGGTACGTATCGACGAGGTGGAATTCTATTTACATCATCATCTTCCTCATCGTCATCATCACCATTAGGTCCTGGTTGTGATAATCTACGTTCAGGTGCTCGTTGTTGTTGTTGTGCCAATCGACGTTGTCTATATTGCTGACGCCATTTCTCAGGCGAATCAACCACTTCAGAGTTTCGTTCTGTTGTTCGTCGATGTTTTGGTGGTGGTCCAGAGGATGATGCTGCTTTACGGGATATCGGTTTTCGTGTTGGCACTCGTGATGATCGTGGCGGACTCAAGTTATCATTACTACTTTCTGATGTGCTGCTACTATCAGATGATTCACGTCTTGCAAGCTGTCTAGTGGTTGGTGACATTGAAAGTCTAGCTCCATGATCACCTTCATCGTCATCACTATCATCTCCGACCACCCTGCGGCTGTTGTAGTGACGACCGTGTTCTTCCACCATAGCGTCAAGTTCGTCGTCGTCCATACGATGGTCTTGAAATTCTTCCTCTTCATCACTATAGTTGTGAGTGGGAGAAAACATTCTTCTTATAACTAGCAAATAAAATATTAGCATGTAAATATCTAATGGACTTCTAAATAACCCGCTTACCAGGATCAATATCTTCCTCTCCTTCTTCTGCTTCGTCATCAATGAAGCCATCATTAGTGATAGTGTCGTCGAATTCGTCGACATCTATATCGAGACCGTGATCGTGGTCAAGATCTCGATCTCCTTCTTCCTCATCATCCGTCCAACCTTCTTCCTCTTGAATCTGTTCGTAGAAAGGTAGAAATCCTGGTGGAATTGGGTCTGCTTCATCGTCGTCTTCTTCATTTGTGTACACTTGGCCACCTAAATTGAGAACGAAAAACATTGTAAGGAAAAAAATGGCACCTTAACATGTATGCGTACAGCACTTACAATGTACACATTCTCCATGAACAATCTCCCACGTGCATCTCCCACATCTCCTTACATTATCTCCAACATCAGCAATAGGACGATTATGTGTTGGGAATAGTCTTTGCCACGGATCATTCATGGCTCGAACACGTTGATTCTCATCTCGTAATCGACGAAGCTTGGAAGCATTTTGTCCTTCTTCATTCCAGGACCATTCAGCGACCAACTAATTGATGATGGCAAGGGTGAGATTGTAGCGAAAAAACCGCAACGGAATTGCAAAATACCTCAGCTTGGTGAGTTATTCCCGTATTCAGATTCGGTCTTCTCTTAACTGCCTTTCTACATGTTGGACCTAGAATAAGATCAAATTAAGGTGAAAGTTAGTCCTTGTGTGAAAAACAGATTTGCATGCGTGAATTGTCTGAGCATTGTCAGAAAGTGATTTTCCAGCACAAACATTGTTTATTCGTAGCCAGCCATGGTTCTAGACAACTATAGCAGTAATCATGGCCACATTCCAGAGTAAAAGCAGCTGATAGGTAGTCCCTGGCAACAAAACGAACCGAATGAATAACGAACAATGTTCCAACATCAAGTGCAGCCAGACACGAGACAACCTGATATCAAAGCATCACACTTACAGACAAATAGAACAATGAACACTTTCCTTCATCCTAGCGCGAACCTCGTTCAAGGCAACATCGTTTGTGGACCCAGATCCATTGACTCTTGATTCCAGACGTTTGACTATACAAGCGACATGAAATAAGCATATATGAACATCTTAACATGATTCTGTGCAACTACCTTGCAGCTTGAGATCATCAACATAGGAAAACACACTCTTTAATTGTTCAGGGAGATGTTGCTTGACATTGTCATAATACTTGGCCAAGTCTTCCGTAGTAGGAGTTTTATGCTTGTAAGATGAGGCTACGCCGTTGACTGGCTGTTTGCCCTTATTGGATGAGGTAGTGTTTGGCATGTTGTCGTCGTCAACTTCCTGTTTGATTTCTGGGCCGTCCTCCGGTATTCCAGCCATCATTTCGAAGCTATGGTGGATGTATGTTGATCGTTTGGAGATAAAATATGGATCTGGTGGAATCAGCTTACCGTTTGCCCTGCCTTTCCTCTGTGGGTTTTCGCCAAAAGCTTTGACTAGACTGCGCCTACTTTCAGCTCAAAACTTGGCACAAGTTTGTTGCAAAGACGATATATTGACAATTCTTACAATTATGAACGTAATCGCGTATCGATCCACGCAGAAAACCTGTGAAAATACAACGCTTGCTTCGCAGAACAAGCCAGTTACCTATGTTGACCAGGAGACCGATTTTTGTAGCATTCTAGTCACATTATCAGATATGCTCATCCAACGAATACTGATGCACTATCTTTTAATATAGGCTTCGTTTAGTCACAGTACGACACAATTCGATAGGAAGTATTGGCACATTTCAAGGTCACGGAGTTCCTTGCAAGGGCAAAGGTAGACCTTGAAACAGAAATTAGCGGCTGAATCTGAATTGTCAAAAGGGATCCTCTTTCGGACAGGTGACGTAGAGTGTTTCTCGTCCTTGGTTAAAGCTCACCAAGAAACACACATCTCCTCGCGACGTCCGTTCCGCACTAGATCCGACGATGGAGAGCTAGTTCTTGGAGAATTTCACGCAGCATCAAACGGATCAATCGATGATCCACTATTCTTTCTAAGTGCAGTTGCTTGTGGAGCTTGGGACAGGACTTGATGACTTGTTTCGCGTTCAAGAAAACACGCTGTCCCAGGAGACTTTGCAAGATCTACCAGATGGAAGATAATTTTAATTCATGTTGTCTGACCAGCTGACACTGCACGGTTAGGATCACTTTGGACCATGGTGATAATTGACCGTTGACAAAAACAAGTTCAAATCCAACAATGCAAAGTATACTGTTCAGCTCCTAGTACTCACTCTGTAATATTCAACCTCGAATATGTGAAGTCCTCAAATACCATGCTTATATGTTAGTCACGATATCCTTCTTTTCTTGTTCGGGCAAAAGAGCAATCCCTTCTTTTTGCTAGTGACCTCATCACACACACACCTTCTCTTGCTTTCTAAAAATCAGCAACCACCTAATTCTCTCCCAATAACCACCACAAGACAAGCACCTAGCAATCATGAGCTCCATGGGACATCGTAAGGTACGTATAAGGCCCTCTTTTTCAATGTGCTTGTCTTGGAGGATTTGTCTTGGAGACAACTGTGCGACACTTTACGAAGAATGTTGCCAGCACTAGACAGAGTGGGCTATTGGAGCAATATGAGGGACATATGGGGTCCAGGAGCTTTTCGTTAGAATCTTTGGAGTTGCTTTACTCGTTGGGTCTCATGGAAGAAAGGCTTTCCAAACCTTCCACGTCATCATGTTTTTGCTGAAGAATTTGGAGCTTTTGATTCAATTGTTTGATATATTGAAATGATTTAAACATGCGAACTAATTCACTTCTTCTTCTGCTATAGGCGTAAGTGGAGTCGGCCAAATAAACCCTTTTGAGTGCTTTTTTGCGTACTAACCCAATGTCATTCGTTTACTTACTCAGCTACATTATCGGCGTCGGAATGACTAAATTCGAAAAGCCAGGACGACCTGATGTTAAAGATGACACTCGCAAAGACTACACCGATATGACTCTCGAAGCTATGACCAAGGCATTGACCGATGCCAACGTCAACTTTGATGAAGTTGAAACCGCCATGACTGGTTGGGTATCTGGTGATTCCACTGGTATGTTGTCTGTGAATATGTTGTGACTGTCTTGTTATTCTGAGGGATGTTCTTATTTTCAATTTTTTTTACCCAGCCGGCCAACGTGCTGTCTACCAATTGGGTTTGACTCAAATCCCAATCATCAACGTAAACAACAACTGTTCTACTGGTTCTACTGCTTTGTACCTTGCCCGTCAAGCCGTTGCCGGTGGTATGGTCGAATGTGCTTTGGCTGTCGGTTTCGAAAAGATGAAGCCAGGTAAATACCATCGTGTTTCATTGTTGAGATTTCTTGTGATTGCGTTTTTTGTCATTCAGGCGTCTCACCCATTATTTTTTGCTTTGTTAGGACCACTCACTGGTATGTCCCGAGCTGCTCCTTCATAGCCCGATATACACAACTCCCAACATATACTCATTTTATAGGTGGTGGATGGAACGACCGTACTTCTCCCTTGGACAAGTCAGTCGAAATCATGGCTGAAATCAACGGAATCGAAAAGGCTCCAATCAACCCTCAAATCTTCATGAACGGTGCTTTGGAATACATCAACCAATACAAGCATTTGGGTAACGATGTCGAACAATTGCACATGATTGCACACAAGAACCACAGAGCTTCGTAAGTTTCGTATTTGGCCTTAGCTGCTGTGTATGATTTTTGTGCTAACTGGTATTTCGTATGCGAAAATAGCACCTTGAACCCGTAAGCCGATACGAAATCATAGTTTTCCCCTTTTTTGCTCTTCTGCATTCACCTCACACAACCGTGCTGTAACAGATACTCTCAATTCCAAGACCTATACACTTTGGACCAAGTAAAGACTGCCCGTACCATCTACGGACCAGCCACTCTTCTCCACTGTTCACCAACCTCTGATGGTGAGTACTCTATCGCACAGAACAAAACAAGGGAATCTTCCTTAATTGGCAATTACGATTCAAAGGTGCTGCCTGTGCCATCGTTGCCAGCGAAGAATTCGTCAAGAAGCACCACTTGGAACCCCAAGCCATTGAAATCGTTGCTCAAACCATGGCTACCGACTCCAACCTCCACTTTGCCGTTAACGGAAAGCCAAAGAGTGCTATTGAAATTGCTGGTGCTGGTATGTTGTACATTGCATAAAAGATTTCTTGGCTTTTGTCGCGCATCTCACAAACAATTTTTCGTATACAGACATGACCAGACGCGCTGCCGCCGACGCATACAAGATTGCCAAGATCACATCTGAGCAAGTCGATGTCTGTGAATTGCACGACTGTTTCTCTGGAAACGAATTGATGATGTACGACTGCTTACAACTATGCAAGCCTGGACATGCTGGTCCATGGGTTGCATCTGGTGCTGCTGCCCACCCCCGATTCGTACCTGAATCTAAAGTTGACCACCACATCGTTGTCAACGGATCTGGTGGATTGATCTCCAAG
Organism: Synchytrium microbalum; assembly: GCF_006535985.1. Classification (NCBI taxonomy): domain Eukaryota; kingdom Fungi; phylum Chytridiomycota; class Chytridiomycetes; order Synchytriales; family Synchytriaceae; genus Synchytrium; species Synchytrium microbalum. Next base: position 693,913 of record NW_022158355.1, on the reverse strand, counting down.
GTATGCGGCATCTACCGTGCTCTTTTTTTGGGTGTATGACGAGTGGATGATGCTAATTCTGGTATGTGTAGGGACACCCTCTCGGAGCCACTGGTTTGGCCCAAGCTTGTGAATTGTCTTGGCAATTACGGTAAGCAAAACCATGCGCTTTTGACTAAAGCTTTCATAACCTATAACGCTTCTTCTCTCTTCCTTCAGAGGATGGTGCGGTGATCGTCAAGTCGCCAACCCACGATACGCTCTCCAACACAACGTTGGTCTTGGAGGTGCCGTTGTTATCGGCATATACAAGAAGGCCTTCCCTAACGCATCCACTGTTGGATGGACTGACCCACGTGTCCGGTGCGTCATCAGCGTCTGCTATCAGTCAATCAAAACATCATGCTAACGCGATTCTTTACTTAGATTCGGATACAACCCAGCTACAGAAGTTCGTGGTGTGACCATGGACATGATTAAAAAAGTAACATCCAAGGACGGTTCTTTATTGACTGCACCAAAGGCCGCTGGTGTACGTGTCCGTCTCTGATCTCTCTCTAGTTTGTTGAACTAGTTTCTTTTTGCAACAGTTTTTTGATAACAGACCCACAACCAGAACCAAAAAAATAGATAACGAAGTTTTATGATTGAAATTATATATGTTTTGGCGTGTTGTTCTTGCAGCTTCCAGTATGCAATCGATGCGATCCATATTCCAGCCCTTGTACCACAAAGCCAAACTGGATTCTCACTGCAACCAACAAAACATATGAAATTTAGGGCGGAGCGAACGATAAACGAACAAACCCAACCATGAACACCATCAAGGCGTTACATCCTCTCGATCCACTAACCCCCAAAGAACTATCCACGATCCAACAAATAATCAACTCCTTCACGGGTCTGTCATCCAAGCAATACACATCCAAAGTCTACTCTGTAATCCTCTGGGAACCCTCCAACGACATATACAATAAATGGCGCATCGACTCAACCACGCCAATCCCTCGTGAAGCAATCGCTACTGTCGTCGCCATCACATCTGATGGCACACGCACCACAAACGAGGTTATCATCCAGTTATCGCCAAACACGAGCGTCAAGAGCTGGAAGGAGATTCCCGGTGCTCAGCCGAACTATGTGCCTGAAGAGTTTATTGGCGCGACGTTGGCGTGTCGTGCTGATCAGGGTATTATTGATAAATGTGCTAGCTATGGATTTGATATGAAATCCATAGTGGTTGAACCCTGGACTGTATGTATTTTCCTTGTTTTCGAACTTATAATTGCATGATATTCACTTGGATCTTACTAGATCGGCCCCTGGAAGGAGTTTGAAGGCAAACGTGTCATGCAAGTCTTCTTTTACGCGCACGTGGAAGATGAAGATGACTGTATGTGACATGTACATCGCATGCTTTACATGCATAAATGATACTAATATACTCCCCCTCCGCCCATATAGGCCAATATGCTCACCCCCTCCCCATGGCAGCCGTAGTAGATTGTGCTACCTTCACAGGTAACTCACATCTGAGTCACGCTTTTTAATATTTTTCGCAAACCTAGCTTACATTCTCTTCTAGTTATCGACATATGCGGCTTCGGCCCCAAGGAAGAAGCGGCCCCCGTCCCCCTCGCTCCAATCAACTACGCATCCAAATTCTCCAAAGAGTGGGGCGGATTCACCAAGTCCTTGAAACCGATTCAAATCACACAGCCTGAGGGTGCATCGTTCAAGTTGGACGGGTATGGAATCAAGTGGTATAATTATAGTTTCAGGATTGGGTATGGACATCGGGAGGGGATTATATTGCAGGATGTTATGTGGGGTGATAAGGCGCTGTTTAGGAGGATTTGTGTTAATGAGAGTGAGTTGTGCGCTTGGCGTTGCTATCTTTCATGCACCTATGAGTTTCGTTTTTGCTAAACTTTGTGGTTTTTCAGTGGTTGTACCTTATGGTGATCCTCGATGGTAAGACGATCAGCACTACAACGCAACTCGTAATATGTACTCACACTTTCGCTCATCAGGCCCAACCCTCGTAAACACGCCTTTGACGCTGGTGAAGCTGGTCTCGGCATCCTATCAAACCCTCTTGAACTGGGGTGTGACTGCGTAGGAGACATTACCTACCTTGACATGCACTTTTCAATGTCGGGAGAGATCTATACTATTAAGAATGGAATATGTATTCATGAAGAGGTATGCTGCTGACATGCAATATTGTATTCACGCGAAAAGACTCTTTATAGTATTCTTGGATCATAGGAAACTGGCATTCTTTGGAAACACACTCAAGTAAACCGCAAAGTTGAAGTCCGTCGTAATCGTCGTTTGGTCATTAGTCATATTGCCACTCTTGTAAGTGTGTGATGTTTGGCGTATCGAAACAACAAAAAAAAACAGACAAAGGCTGAGGCTATCCCTTTTTAAAGGCCAACTACGAGTACGCATTCTACTGGTACTTCCACTTGGACGGTACTATTCAACTTGAAGTTAAAGCTACCGGTATCTTGTCTACTATTGCTTCTAGTGAAGGTATGACTCAGATTGGAAACACACAAAAAAAAAAAACTATTGTGCCTGATATATTCTGTTCCGCAGACGGTGTTCCCAAATACGGCACCGCTATTGCTAAAGGTGTAAATGGAACCTTCCATCAACATCTCTTTGCTGCTCGTATCGATTTACCTGGTGAAAACACTGTGTCTGAGATTGATGTGGTTTCCATTCCTCCTGGACCTGAGAATCCGTGGGGTGAGTGGATTATATTGAAAAGAATATAGTAGCTTTGCGCATTTTCTTTTTTTTTTGCATCAGTTCATCTCACCTAGCAGCCACTAACTCCCTTCAAATCACAACGAAAGGCAACGGCTTCACCACCAAAGAAACCATCATCACCTCCGAAAAGGACTCTGGCCGTGACGCGTCCCTACTCACCGACCGCGCATGGAAGATCGCATACAACGGCCTCCCCAAAAACCCATCCACAGACGCCGCACCAGCGTACAAACTAATCCCAACCTCAGTGCACCCCTTGTATGCACAGCCAGACTCGCTTGTAGCCACCCGAGCATCATACACGGCCCACCACCTATGGGTGTCTCGCTACGACCGTGAGGAACGATACGCTGCTGGCACGTTCATTAATTTACGAGATACGGTTGATGGCGTTGCCTTGTGGACAAAGCAGGATCGTAGTTTGGTTAATGAGGATTTGGTGCTTTGGCATACGTTTGGGCTGACGCATATTCCGAGGGATGAGGATTTCCCTGTTATGCGTGAGTCATGTCTTGTTTGATGGATACAAGTTTTTTGTCGTGACGTTGACGTGGAAGAGAAGCTTATTTTGTTTCGGTTTCCTTAGCTGTTGAAATGTGTGGATTCACATTGAAGGCATCTAATTTCTTTTCAAAGAATCCTACATTGGATATTCCTCCTACTCCATCAAAGTATGTTGAAGTAGTGTGAGAGCACAATAAACGCTCCTGTACCAGTAAATGGACTGATCATCATCCTTTTTCTCAAATCGTTTTAGGCATGGCGGTCACTCATCATGCTCAAACCAACGATCATCTGTTGGTGGGTTACGTGGATTCTAAGCTTGTTGAAATGGAAGTGTGGTTTTGGAAGTATGTCTCTCTAAAACATCTGAAAGTTGTGTCTAAACGAAAAGTAAGAACCTGGAGGAAAGTGTGAATGTGTGTAAAAGTTAGTGTCTTTCTGAAAAATGTTGTTGTGGGAGCTCTTGAGGAGCTTTGACTCTTGGAAATAATAAAGAAAAACTGTGGCTTGAAGAGATATGGTGTGTTTGGTTTGAGTTTGTCAGTCAAGGATGCTGGGCGGGTAGGATTGGACTGCCGGCGAGTTTGTTGTGATAGTGGAGACTCTGTGAGGATGAGTATTGAGCCATTACGAAGGTATCGTGATCAAACTATGAGATTATTACTTCTTTTTGTTGTACGTGCTGACTCCATCAACTCAATGTTCAATGATTCCTTGTTGGATATGCTCACATCCGATCTAGCCACATTCAAAAAACTAACAAATGATGGAAATAATTTAGCTAGTCACTAAGGATGTTGATCAAAATACTTATGAACGTCATGACGCAAAGTTAAAACCAACTCGGTATCATCACGATATGGTCTATTGGCTTTTTTTGCTTATATTACTCTTATTCACTGAAGGCACGAAAAAAAGGTATCCAGCTGAGGATATCGACACAATTCTTGTACAAAACACCTCCACCGATTCTGTGCTTGTAGAATCACCCTGATACTAGGTCTTCTGGCTCCTTTTGGACACCAATAAGCAGCAAATAGGATATCGGAAAAACGGTTGCGTATACAAGTCCAAAACATGTTAGCAACATGACGATTTCATTCTATGAGAGAACAATTAGAATTGTCGTGTTCTCAAGTTTATTACATGAACTTGAATAGATGCGGCAAGGAACAGTCGACCTCAACGAGACCAGCAAGAAGATCTTGGACCGACGACGAATCGATTGTTGCTGTCCGACGTGAATGTAGGTCTTAAATCACGATGATTTGGGGGTTTTTTTCGATATGAGTCTTATAACTTTTGGTTTAAAATTTTGATAGATCCTGGTCAAGTATCTGCATCCGAGTTGATACTCACGGAGGTCGGGTTCTTGGTCGTGAAGAAGGAGGCGATCGAGATCGTCAAGCTGGTACAGGTGAACTGTTTGTTTGGATCGTTTCTCAAACGCCGTACCTGACGCATGAGCTTTGAAAATATGCAGAAAGGAACAGTCGACCTCAATGAGACGAACCAGAGGATCTTGGACCGACGATGAATCAGATTATTGATGCGGTCTGACGTAAATGTACGCCATGAATCAAACCACTGTTATGGCTCTACTTTTTTCGCAAGAAGAATTTTATAACTTATTAACGTTGAACGGTACTTCAACACTTTATAGATCCTGGCGGTCAAGTGTCTGCATTTCGAGCTGATACTCACGGAGGTGGGGTTCCTGGTCGTGAAGGAAGAGGCGATCGAAATCGTGGAGCTCGTTCAGGTAGATTGCTGCTTTGTTTGTTTCAGCTATAATCCAAACACCTGCCACATGCGCTTTGAATATCTGCAGCAAGGAACAATCAAGCTGAGCGAGAAGAAGGAGACGATTTCGGACCGATGATGCATCAAATTGCGACATGAATGTGAGTATATCATTGGAACTCGATTTCTGAGCCTTCCTTTCGCGGTATGAATTTCATACTTCACTACAACATTTGATAGATCCTGGCGCTCAAGTATATGCATTTTGGCTTGATACTGGAAGTCGTGGTGATGGTCAAGGTGGCAGAGGTCGAAGTCGATGTGAAGGTTGAAGCAAGAAGTGTTTTGTTGTTTATGCAAATTGTGTACAAAAGAAAACGTCAATACATTTGGTCAGACTTTCATGTGTACAGAATTTACACAAATATGAAGTTTCGCGTCTTTCAAGCTGTTCTTGTGGGGCCCATTGTGAAGCAAGGAGAATGACACTGACAAATGCAAAACAAAATTTGAAGGCAAGAGCAAAGGTAGCAGCTGTGGTAGAGTAGGAAGCATTGAACCCAAGCCTCATTTACGATAAGAGAGCAGTAGCAGGGCTCATGTTCAACAGAATTCAACGCCAATGTTTTGCTTTGCGTCGAAAACGAATACCAAGGTACACCCGAACACACGCTCTACCCACAACCTTGAACGAAACGAACAGAAAAAGATTTGATTTTATTGTTGCCTCGCTCTGGTTTGGATTGTGCACAAACAAGTTTATGGAGGTTTTTTTCACTCTGCTAGATTTCTCACTCTTCGTTTTTGTGGATTAGCTGGACAGATGCCACTCCATGGACTGTCAGCCACAAGTCTCCACCGATATTGATATTGTATGAATACTCAATCTGAACTCCGAAACGAAATTCGGCGGGGGTAGACCAGATCTTGACTTCGACCATTGGGTAGTATGGTGAAACTGTTGGCGTTGGAGGACTGATGGAAAAGTATCCAGCCAATGATAGTTCCAGAGAGATAAGGAGATCGTGGTAGCGCATATTATACTCCCATTTGCGGGAGATGGGCTGGAGCATTTGAAGAATTACATTCAGGATTGCAAGAATTACTCTTAGAATGATGTTCATTTTTCGATCAAAGTTGTGGTTGTTTTGAGGACTGAAAGTTTGGCTGCAACTGAATCCATTAAATAGTCTGGCTGAATATACTCGTCTATATTGCTAGTAAAAGTGGCAAGGCGGTTCACAGTAACCCACGGAAGGTATGTAGGCGTAGAACATCTTGGCTGGCGAGTCTTAATTCAAGGGTAAAGAAGCTGTCGAGTGCTTTAAATTCCCAAAAATTCAACTCGACAGTTGCTACTAAAGTTCGGCAAATTGATTTCGGAGCTCCAAAGTTAAACTTGTGATTCTATGTTCATAGATATGCTGCAAGATGGAATTTGATGATACTGATCAGTCATTCGAAATAAGCAGAATGATATTCGTCCTTTGCATACTTGACATCTTCGTTTTCTAGAGCAGACATTCTTTGTCATCGTTAGTAAGGGGTTAGTAACGCGAGGTCTGAAGTTCGTTCAACGCAAAGTTTATGGACCCAAACCATCAGCCACGACTTAAATATCATCGTTTAGTGGTCGCATTCGAGTGCTGGTTGTTGCCTAGGTTGTCATGTTGCCCTTCTTCAACATTTGATACCTCACGAGCGATATTGAACATTGTCACCCCCATTCCAAACACCACCTCATCACGAATAATGAAACTAATCCTCGTAATGGGCGTTTCATCATCCGGCAAATCAACCATCGCATCCCTCCTCTCTGACTCTTTCAACGCCAACCACACCTCCAAACCCTCCACATTCTCAACCTTCATGGACGCAGACACATACCACCCAGCCTCAAACCTCGCCAAAATGTCCTCCGGAATACCACTAACAGACACAGACCGCATCCCATGGCTTACACATATAAACACTGTCGTAAAGCAACAGACATCAGACATTGTCGTGCTTGGATGCAGTGCGTTGAAGCGAGGGTATAGAGATATATTGAAGGACGGCGTTGATAAGTTTGTTATTGTTTATTTGGAAGGGGGTGAAGAGGTGCTGAGGAGGAGGATTGAGGGCAGGAAGGGGCATTTTATGAAGGTATGTCAAAAACCATGTTTTGGTGTGTTTTCTTTTTTGGGTGATGACAGCTCAATTTACTTAAAATTTACGATGTAGGCGAATATGCTCACGTCACAGCTGGCTACACTGGAAGTGCCGACGAGTGATGAAGCTAGTCAGTTGATTACTGTGAATATTGATCAGAGTATGGAAAGCATCGTGAAGGAAATTGAATCTCAACTGGTATGGAGCTGGACAATTTTTTTCTCTATATGTTATATTATTCGCTGAAGCAAAAAGCGCTTGGCTACGGCGTGACTATACATTTTGTTCAAACCCACTCTTTGCACTTATACAAACTCCCACCTCATCGTAACTAACACACTCTCCTTCTTCCTTTTCAACAACAATATCAACAAACAGGGGATATAACACAACTTTTTGGGTCCTCCATATACAACTACACTACATGTGTCCATCACTTGACCTTGGGAGCTAGATGACGATTATATTCTGCTGGGGAATGATCGTATGGGAATAACTAGAGATATAAATATGGGTGTACATCAGTCATTAGAGCTGACCTCGGTATATAAATAAATAATCCTCATCAACCACAAAAAACTGTCGCCGTTTTGGTCACTATCGGTCTGATGAACGTCCGGAAGCACCCACAACAACAAACAAATATGCAACTCACACAGACACGTACCATAAGATTCCTCCCAACCAAAGAAGCAAGCGTCTCTCGACGTCTCACAACATCAAACAAGAATCTCGGCCACTCAATGGCCCATCCGAATACATTTTTACCAGCTAGTGCCCAATTTCGCTCAGCGTTCATTCGAACAATTCCATCGTATCCAACAAGGACAGGAGTTCCAACGTGCTCGAAATCGGTTACCATGTTGGGCGATTTGCCGTGGGATACAGCTTGTGCGTATTTGTATGTTGAGAAGGGTATGTTTGATGAGAGCGGGAGGGTTGGGACTAGATCGTTTGCGTTTACTGATGGATTGGTAGATGAGGGGGAGAGAAACTGTATGTGAGACACGTTGCAATATATCGATGTAGAGAAAGCGTTTTTTTTGCTGGGCTCGTACCAATACGGAAGCATGTTGCTTTAGAAGCAGCCACTGACGCATTTGTAATATTTGCGAATGTAGAGTCTCCAACCTAACGATGCAGCAATTGGTAAGAGTCAACCCTTATAGTTGTGACATCCACAGATGGAATTTTTCCATCTGTGGCAATAGAACTGAAACCACTCAATAATGAAATCATCATATCAACCACCACCACAACTTACTCTTGGCGATCCAAAAACATACGCAGCCCTCAACCTCGCAGAGTTAGTCAACGGACTCTGTGCCAAATACGTCATATGCGACAAAAACACAGTGGCCAGTGCCCCTCCCAACGAATGTCCCGTAACCCAAATACTAGCCCCACTTCCCAGCCTCGTGATAACCGTCGACCTCAACAAATTAAATATGGCATCCACCTCACACTGATGTTTACGTGCCCACGCTTCATCCTTCCTGGTTGGTGAATCCCACTGGAAGGTATTATAAAATCCCTCGTGGACTTGGCCTGGGATGACGCCGCCGTCTGGACGGACCTTCATCATCATTAGGTCTGTGAGGACTTCGGAGAGGTCGAAGGGGGATGTGCCCTTGAAGCAGACAGTTGCGAATTTGTATTGGGACGAGTAGAAGATGTGGCATGCGAATGATTTGCGGAGGATTTTGACTGTTTCGAGGCGCCATTGGGTAGCAAAGTTGACTATATTTGAGCGTGTTGGTGTGAGTATTTGTGAGGATTTGAGGTAGCCCTTGGTACGAGTATGTCATACGGCCAGCTTCATATGTCGTTTTTTGTTCTGCCCGCAAACAAAATCTCATTCAGCACTTACCAACAACATCAGGATGCTCATAACTCAATGCACTCAGATGTATCATGAATCTAGCCACATCACCATCCCAAACCGGTTCATTCATATTTCTAGCATCAGCCAGTTTGGGACCTAGAGTTTCCCAACCGCCCGACGACAAGTATCTGGTATAAGCAGGGAAAAAGTCTGGGGTTGATGACGATATGAGAGAAGGCTGAATTGCGACGGTTGTGGATCCCTTTTGGAATTTGAATGGTTTTGTAAAGTATGGGGCGAAGGTTTTGATGATTGGTTCTGTGGTGTTTTGTGTGTGTGAGTCTTGAGAGTTTTGAGGCCAAAAATAATGTGATGAAGAGGCCAAGATCTGTAATGAACAGATGCAGGATAGATGCAACACGTATAATAGCAAGATTCACTGGACATACCGATAAACAAGTAGGAAACGACGCCAACAAACGCCATGATGAACAAGACAGTTGTGTTTATGCAAGTCCATAATGCAGCATCTAGAGTCGTGATGCTGTATTGAACCACCTTTTCCCGGAACCTGAGTGAGATTAGAGTATTAAATTTAGTGATATTTAAGGTAGTAAAATACGCAAACAATTAGTGTTTGATGCAATTCAACAGGAAGAAAGATTGCAGTTCACAATTCGGATTACCTTTCCCAGTTAGTCCAATCATCTACGACACCCTGCACGGGACTGACAGCTTGCATTGCTCTTGCGGCCTGAGCAGGCAGTCTGGTGGCTGTTGGTGCCATGATGATCTAGGTGTATATGTGTAATTCGTTGTAAATGTGTGTTGGAATTGAGACAGACGAAATGTGAGTATTTGACGCGATGCACGTGTGCAGAGCGTGTATGAATAATGAGAATAAATATTGGAGCTCAATTGATACGCAAGCGGTCACTCTCTTGTCTCTCTTGTCGTGGCATGCTGTTGCAACAACAACCAAACAGAAGGAAGCATTGGATTTCATCTGATCGTTGGTGGATCAAGTACAGGTCACCCTGGTACGTGCATCATTGTTTAAATCAATGTCAATATAGCACAAGAACTGACATAGCGTCTCTTGGTATTGGTTGGATCTACCATCAAGAAGCTTCGCTCACCGTTTTATTGTATCGCATTAGAGCTATACATAACATGCCAATAACATCACCATCAAGACGCACCACGGCCAACGACGCTGACGGACTACTATTAAATTCAATCCTGAGCTCAAACGGCTCTGCTAAACTCAATGCCAGTACGGGCTCATCAAGGCAGCATGGAGAGACAGATGCTGACATCAAGGTGCCGTGTCACTGCGTATATGTGACTGTTGCTTTTTTGTTGAAAAACCATTAGTCGAACTGAGATTTCATACAATAGCTCAAAACTGGTCTCCAATTGATCCAAGAAGCATACGAGTACCGTGCTACTCACTTGTCCTCAGAGCTTGCTCAATGGAAGGCTGCTGCTTCTAATCAACGACAACAAGTACGGGGAATTCCAATATTGCCTGCTGCATGCTTAAACCCAGTTATCATATTCACTGCATTCGCACAATCAAAACACTCACACTCTCGCCCTCGTAGATCCATGCATTAGAAGCAGAAGTATCCGCAAAGGATCGGATAATCGCAGACCTAGAACGCAAAAATGATGAATTGCAACGTAGTCTAGCTCAACAAGTGTCTGAAAAGAAGGCTCTTGCTCTGGCAAAGAATACCATACAGGATCGGTATCAGGCGCTGAAGAGATCTGCTAGTCAGTTGGAGTCATTCAGAAAGGTCATTATATGCTAAATTGGGAAATGCCATGACGGAGAACCACGTGTCCTTTTTGTCGCTGGACTATTCATCTTGCTCCATATTAACACCACTCTCTAATCACCCTACTCACTAGTCAATCGTGTCCATGGTCGAATACGGTCCAGTCTTGACTGTGGATGGACTAGACCGCTCTTTCACTGAAGCTGGCATCGAAGAAAACGAGGTGCTGCAACACCAAAAGTCATATTCTCCTGCTGGATCACAGATAGATGCAGATCATGTATCATTCTTACAGGATCAGACAATGAGATCTTTTGATTTGGTAAATCAGCCTGTGTTGATTCAGACGTTGGGGGTATTTTTGTTGACTTGTCAACCCAACTCCATTGGTATTAGAGCGCCGAGTATAGTGACAAACCACCAAAATCAGCAACTACAACTCCACGATCGAATAATTTAAATACCAACAGCAGCGGCAATAAGGCTAGATCGTCTCCAACACCGCAGTTACCACCACCTTCTATACTGAAATCGTATACCACCTCAAAACTACCGCCCAGGATACCAGTGGATTGGCGTGAAGTAGGAGATACGCCTGGCAAGCAGTATACACCTGGGAAGAGATCTGAAAAGTTACAGGTATGAGGACGCGTGATCCCTTGATTTTTTGCCAGTAACTCCACAGTCTTTCTTGAACCCTCTTTGACCAAACTCAATGGTAGAAATCAACTCCCGATCGCGTCGCAACACCAGAAACATTCACAAAACCACCATCAACCAGCACACCAAACAATGACGACGACGATGACAACAACAACAATGCAATGCCCCATCATACTCCCTCATCTCTAACAAAACCATCAACATCAAAACATACAACCACACCATCCAAACCACCACACTCAACCCTCTCATCACCACCATCAGGGCCCTCATATATCGACGCACCAACACTATACAAACACATCCGAGACGCACTACTGCCATCGGAATTTGAAGAGTTTGCGTCTAACGTCGCATCGTTTAACTCATCGCAGATAAGTGCTGATGAGGCGGTCAAGAATATTGGGAGGATTGTGCGTGACCGCACTCTGTTTGCTCAGATGAGGACTCTTATATATACTGCGTTGGCTGAGAGTGATAAGAGTGGGTTGACGAATAATGAATGAACGGGGGTAGTAGTGGTGTACATAGATATTCAATTTGAATCTTTGGTTGAAGACCAGCATGGGTGGTTTTTTTGTATTGAAGTTTGCGCATAGCTATTGTTGAAGTTGTAGTAGTAGCCATTGGGGAAGTGTATATAGAGGTATTTGAACTTGGGCTATTCGGACTTGGATATGGTGATCAGTAATCATCGCGTTTGTTTGCCACGTTTGAACGTATTCCATCTTAATAGTTGTATTTTGCTACCATCTTCTTACAACAGCACTAGTTTTTTCTGGTTGTTTTGCATTTTATAATAATGGAGATTGTATCTTCCTTCTCGACTCTTGTTTCAATTCCATTGTTTAATGGTGAGCGTGTTCTTGGACTGTGTGGTGAGAAAAAAACAGGATGTTGGTTACCTGAAATCCCAGACAAATGGGATGATTGACACAAGCTGGTTACGTACCGTATTTAAACACATTCCCACAGTGTGGACATCTGTCAAAGTGCTTTCCAGGTTTGACGGTGAGCCAGATGACTTCGTGAGAGTCAGCAGGGAAACCTATTAAAATATAACGTGGTTGGATCAAGGAAAGATTGAATGCTATGCTGGTGAGCGAAAAAAAGAACATGAACGGAGGTCAACTAATGTCCTCTCTGGATACGCCTGCTGCACTCGTAAATTCAAAATTCCCTCGACACAATCCATCCCGACTAACGTCCTCCTCCACAGACGGCGAGCACAAAAGAAAATGATTGATGTGGTATGTCGTACAATCGCATCTTTGAATGCACGAGTGGAGCACTCCTCCATTCAATTTCATTCCTTTACACATCCCATATCAAACAATCGATGACTCACCAGTACATCCAATATATCTCTCAGGATCAACGCCCTTGACAACAACCGGATTCGCCTTTGTTCCCATACTGGTTTGCACAATTGGATGTAAATCCTCCCAAGGATCTTGACCGGCGAGACGAGCCATGTATTCGTAACGTTCTGTGCCCGTAGCTAGTTCCCAGTTGGTGGCGACCTCACCGGGAGCTCTGTAACCGGGGATTTGAGGGGTTGTTGTGGTTTGCTCGTGCTTGGAGGGTGCGTGCGAGTCGTGGGCTGTTTGTGAGGGGGGAAGGGTAGTTAGTTCGAGTGCAGGATATTATGAGTTGGTGCAGTTTTTTTGGTCATAGATGAAGGAAGAGAGGAGTGGTTGGCCAGGCCTTGATGATTGTGCTTGTAAAATAAATAATTCTTCCTTCTTCATATGTCCTTTCATGCTGCATCTTGTCCTCTGTTGTCTTGAAATGTTGAGCTCCGACTAACGTGAATGTTTGGTTCATACATCATAAAACTGCATCCCAAATCCATAATGCCAATGAGTTTAATCTCCTGCTTTCACTCATTCTTATATCCCTGTACTTCCTATCCTCTGTTCTCCTCTCTAACCTGCTAGGACCAAAAAAAGCTGTTTTTCATAACATATCACTATACAACGAACTTGCCTTTTCTAACAGCCAATACTCGAGCAGCAGTTGCCGACTTGATGTATCGGAAACTGACTGGCACTACGTTGCGACGGATGGCAAACATCTTGCTTATTTGTATGTCACTGTGAGCGAAAATGTGTAAAGCGACGAGAACGAGCAGGTTTTAAAAATAAACAAGTTGCAATCGAGGACGAGATGAGAATATTGTATTGTGAATTATTAGAACGTAACGACATGACGATGCGACGCCAATTTCGCTCATTCAAAATCCAGCGAAAAAACGAACAGGGTAGGAGACGTCAAACTCTTGTAAAGATTTCAAACCATATTTTACGTGTTGAAGTCGCTGCATTCACGATGTAGAGCATTGAAATGTTCCTTGTGTATCATTCCTCCATTGGTTTACAAAACTCGAAGTATAATCAGACATTAAATTCTTATAAAAATGAGAGAGGAAACAGTGCTCCTTCCTTCAAAGATTTTAAAGTGTCCCTTTTGTCCTAGTTCAGGATTTTGAGCAAAGAAACAAATTCCGACCTGATTCAGTACATGAAGCAGACAAAAAAGGACATAGCGCATCCCAAAATAGTCCTCCTTGACTGACTGTGAATTCTCAAGGTATTTTTTAGATGAGAATGCTGTCGTGATCTTGACACGACTTCCACCTCCAACATTCAATGACAAACCAGCTGCTATAAATGATTGGGTAGTGCCAGTCTCATGTCACGAAAACCCAAACTGGCATCCAACAGAGTGTAGCTGGTACCTCCATCAGAACTCATAATACAAAAGTAAAGCCATAGGTTGAATGATTCACAGAAGGAGTGCATACCTGTTTTGAAATCGTGATTCATATATCTGAAAAGACAACTTGTCTAAGCTTGGATCAGCAGCATGATACCCCAAAAGGGCGTTCATATAATCCAGTCACAAGACATTGTGAGTATGGGTAACATGCTGAATATGATGGGCCTCCCATGACGTCCGTATGCTGTTCGGCACCTATCGATCCCAGCTGACTATTGACGACGGCACCAGCGAATTCTCAGCCATTGCAATCGTTGAGTATTTCAAACTCCCCCCACGATTATGTCAGACGGATGAAAAGACAGCCCACCGCACATTAGACCATGATTAATCCTCGTTGAAAAACGGTGTAGAGCACTGAAAAGTTTGTTGTTGTATTACTCGTTTTCTTGTTTACAAACACACTTATGACGAGAGATGGAATGTTACAGCATGAGGGATGAAAAAGAGTTCTTCGTGTTCAAAGATTCAGGAGCTGTCCTTTGTTGTAATACTGTATGATTTCGAAGTCCGTTCGATCGGCTCACAAAGCACCGCTTTTCAACATAATTCACAATTCCAATAAAGGCAGACAAAGAGTAGGGGAAGGTCGGGTTGTGCTTTCCGTTCGTGTTCCTCAAATAATAATGCCAGATTTAATCATCCCTAAATCCTCCTCTTTGACCGACTGCGGCATCCTTGATGGATCCATTAATTGCGAGTGCTGTCGTGATCTTGACACAGGTCCAGTAGGTGTACCGCCAATCACTGATATTTGCGGTGCAAATGCCAACGTCGCATCACGTAAAGCCAAACTGGAATCTGATCGGAGTGTACTTGGTGCTCTAGGTGACGGTGGTGGTAATTGAGCGCTCGATCCAGCCATGAGACTGGCGTGTTGGATTAGTCCGTCAGAGAACCTTTGAATCATGATGAAGAATGTTTCTAGAGAGTATAAAGCGATATGTTGGTAACAGACATGTTTGCGTTTTGGGTCAGTTCCTGATACATCAATCCAAACCAAAAAAAAGCACGCATCACTTCGACTTCAGGATATTTTCCCCAACTTTCTCATACCTTGCATAGACGCCAACTCAGCAACTAAGCTCTGTTTAAGCATTAGAGTCTTTGACAGACGGTTGAAATCCAAGTGTCGTGCATCCTCCATCAATTTTTTTAACGTAAATAACGGTTTGGTAATTGCAAACGTGAAGAGAGCCGCGGAGACACACCCTCCCACAACTCCAATCATGACGGTAGCTATTATAACGGAAGATGTTGTTGCGTCGATTCCAGCATATATGTCGGATCTTGGGATGCATGATACGATTACCCATCTAAGGTTTGTCAAAGTGACGATATGTTTAGCTACATAGCAATATAGCTGCTTTTCTGTCGGATAGCAGAGCAGCAGACAGAAGAAAAAGGCCCAAGCCTCAAAAATTGCACTTACGCGACATTACTCCTAAGCATCCATCTAGCAGATACTAAGTGCTGTCCCGATGCAGTGTTTGCAAATAACGGAGGTGAGAGATTGGGGATTGCTGAAATATTTCCATATGTGGAAACTAGGAACTTGCATGATGATGCAACGACATCGTTAGGACTGCTGCACGCTGAGTATTGGGCGTCTGTGAGTCCAATCTGACTGATATTTGGTGTTGATGAGGAAACTACAGGTAAAAGATTTTGATGTCAGTTGGCCTGATCATGGCAGAAGATAGAGGTTTCGTTGTGCTCTTACTCATGAGTCCATCAGAATTCATGATATAGATCAGTCCATTGGTTGAGGGATTCAATCCTGAGAAAAATTGACGAAAGTTAGAATTTGATCCTCTGGGTCCACAAGACTTGAATTTAATTGGAAACATACCAGATAGCTCGGATTCGAATCCTGGTACCGATATAGCCATCCATGCAGCGTGATTCCTTAAAAAGGTACCTTATGTCAGAAGCAAACAAAATAATGCAGAGAAAAGATGTTCAAATATTGCCATTTACCAATGACCACTGTTGCTTTGGTTGTAAGGCAATCCATACCAGCCAACCCGATAATAGAATAGATAACTTGTAAAGGTAACCGCATCAGGTGCAAAAGTCTTCTGTATAGGCGTTACATTCGAGCCCCAAAACGGAACCTAAGTAGACGAACCAGCGATTGAGTTAAGGGAGTGATAGTCATATAGCTGAACTTTATATATATCAGGTCAAACAACGGTTTATCCGATAAGAAATACCTACAGTCTTGAAGTTCAACCACCCTTGTGAGAGCAATACAGCAGATGTATTTGAGACTGCATCTAGTTTTTTGGTCTGCAAAAATAATGACGAGTTGATGATCGCATTGTAATTGGAATTCATGGCCCTCGTGTACAACTTGCGACCAGGGGAAACTGGGTCATAGTATGTGCTGTTGTCTTGCAGATAAACTGTGATCATCAGAAAATGGAGGAAATATAATTTTTAGCGTCGTGACCCTTTTGATGTCGAAACAACAAGAAAGACAACTTACATATATCAGGAGCGCTAATCGCTGCCCCCAATCGATTATATCCCATAAACGAGATATCTCCAATCGATAGCCCTGTTGCAGCACATTGCGAATATGGATAGCACGATGAATATAATGGCCCACCCAATACATCATTATGAGTACTCATGTCAATGGAACTGATTCCTGTGTTTTGCACATTGGGATCCAAATTAACCAGTGAATTCACGAGTGAATTCTCAGTCATTGTAATCATAGAGTCCTCAATACTACCCATAATGCCGTCGATTGACAAGTAGGCACTTTTCATTGCTGCATCTGCGAGATGAGAACCTAAATCTTCTGAAACGGCTGTAGCTTCTCTCATTAGGAGACCAATGACTAGTGCTAAAGCGCCAGTGAAGACGGCCTTCCATGCTAAGGATTTGGAAGTTGGGTTTAGATCTTGGATGTTGGAGAATGCAAACAAACGCAATGAATTGTGATTGTCTGATACGTACACATTAATAAAACCCACAACGGAATCCTCCAATTCGAAGGCTGCATTCGTTCCATCCACGACATAGGTTTTTTCACATCGACTTTACTAGATTGCCTCGCTCTCCCTGACGAGGGGTATTGCAGCGTGTTGCTGGCTGCAATATACTCCATGGTCGTTAAAAACTCATAGAATTAAACGTTTTAGGACACGATCGGCTTCTCAGTGTGTAGCGTTCGGCAAACAATAAGTGACTTTGTTTTGACTCAATATGGTTTTTTCGCAAAATTTCCGGAGATTCGAGCAATTTGTATGATTCGTATGATGTATTAGTTCGGTAGTTTGGAATGCCCCTCGCTATCCTCGTAGGGTACGAGTTTCAGTGCCAGGGTAACTGTAGGATTCACGGGGATTTTTATGGTGATTTTCAGGCACAAGTTGCCTGGCGGCATTCGGGTGATGTTTGACAGTGTAATTTGGTGCAAGGTTTGAATATGTTACGACCGGACTAACGAATAATTGCGTGGGGACACGTGGGGAAACTCGTTGCGATATCCACAATGATAAATACTGATTTGACACGTGTAGTTGCCACTGCAAAACTACACACAGTGCACAACACATGTGTCTTGTGAAGCACGTAGCAAGAGGAGGATGACCCTGCGAAGGAAAAAGCTTAAATAATTTCCACGTGCCAAAAAGATGCCGACTCCGATCAAACAATTCCATCTTGTGGACTTGAATACAGGTGCACAGTTGACGATGTGTTTGCGATTCCCGAGTTTAATGTTACTGATCTTGAGTTGATGACACGTTAATCGTCATAGGAAACATTTTGTTGGCCATATAAATTCTTTTAGAGCTCATTCCATCCATTAGGAGAGCAAGCTCCTGGTCTTGAGCTCAAAAACAAAGTAGAAGATGAGGAATCAATTCTTGATGAGACTTGGTCGTGTGAATAAAAATGTGTGCATGAAATGCAGATCCATGCATCAGACTAGTGGTAATCGAATCTAGTATAAAGGTCTAGTTGGACCAATTCACATGATAGCTAACATCATCAACATCCACTTTTAGTGCTTCAAGACAGAGTAATCAAATCTACGACATCCAATACTACCAATTCAACTACTACTAGTACGGTTGTACAGAAGCTCACTCCACGTGTCACGCGCATCATATCACCGCCATCAGGTCCACATTCACGACAGCCAACAAACAGTTACCTCGTCGGTCTTGGTGTGTGGCAAAAGATTCTTGTAGACGCAGGAACAGGTCATCCATCATATACACCGACGCTCCTCGATCATCTGTCTCGCAACAACCTGAAAGTGGACGCGATTGTGCTAACTCATGGACACGGAAACCACTCAAACGGACTCACATCAATACATAAAGCCATTCCAAACCTAAAAATATTTAAGCTGAAATCTGATGGTGATTCTACTAGCAGCAATACCAATGCTTCGGCATCATCCGACTCGACGCTTAAATTTGTCAAGCATCTAGATATTGTGACGACGAGTGATGGCAAGACGACTCTTCAAGTCATTGCAACACCAGGACATGCGTCGGATCATTGTGTCCTCGTGCTGAAGGATGAAGGGAGTGTGTTTGTAGGTGATGCCATATATAACAACACCCCGTTATCACCAGTGCCGTATCTCTACGAGGATGTAAACAAGTACCTAGCTTCATTAGACGTTATAGACAGGCTAGGACATCGTATATTATACCCGTCACATGGCACTGACATAGTTATAGATGGCCCATCTCATATATCAGAGGCCAAGCAACGGCAAACACAACTACGTAACAAGATTTACGAGTTTGTGACTGCTGAAGTGACAAGTACAGCTCATGTCATTGATGCTGTCTGTGAATCCTTCCGCTTAATGGACGCATCAGATCGTCTGTCTATGGCAGGTGCAGTGAGACTCCACTTGTTGGCATTGGAGAAGCTGGGCAAGATTGAACGGAAGGGAGTTACAAAGAGTGCTGATGGTGGTAAAACTACTCTGGACCCTTCAAAGATTAAGGGGCCGGGTGGACTGACTATGGATCAGATATTTTCGAAAGTGCAGTAAGTGACCAAGAAAGAGGCTCCCACTGTTTGAATGTCAGTGGTTTCTAACGTTTTTTGAAGGTCATCGCGTAGGACCGACTGGTCTGAATACCAAAAGAAGGGGATTGCTCCAGACGCGTTTACAACGCGTGAGGCTGTACATCCTGCTCATATAAATGTTAAACTGCCGTCTGAGATCTCGTGGTCGCGTAAACACCAGGAGTAAAATAGTAGAGTACAAACATAGTAATAAACATTGAATATTTGAATATTGAAAATCAAAATCATTGGATGCGTCTTTTTCCCATCTTTTTCTTGGGTCGTATTCGCATGGTTCCAATTTTTCACAATTTCACACAGATCAACACGCCCTCTGTTGTATCAGCAAGGATCAGCATCATGTCGTATCGAGAACTACGTAGTAAGTCCATAGTGTACATGGAACTCTCTGCCAACCGCATGAATCCGAAAAAGACAAAGAACAAGCGACATATTAAAACACACTTATATGTTGAATAGGTTTTACGGAAAAGATGCGAGTAATCGGATATCCAGGATTATTATCAATGGACAGTTTCAAATCCCCTAATTTTCCATTGGTTGCTGATGTTCTCTTGTGGCTCGTGCGAAGGTATTCAACACTTGACATTTGGTGATGGACGTTGATCAATGGATCTGCGACATCACATTTGACCTAGTGTATTAAAGTATTACTAACTTAACTCATCTAACTAGCTACGATGCAAACGCAGAAATACCAGACGACGTATCGTCAGAACAAGATCGGATCATGTTTATAAAGGCAGTTGCTCAACTCATGGTAAGTGCAACAAAAAAAAGTTGTGATTGTTATTGTATTAAAAAGCACATTTCTCACGGAAACACCACACTCTTTATACAATACCTCGTTGTTGGTCTTCCAGGCAACAAAAGCACACATCCGACTAAACACTCGAAAACTATACATGTCTGATGGTAATGCAGTACGAGAATTACTGAAAATTGCTACGGTTATACATCAAGCTGTTTTGAGTTGCTCGAATGATGATGAGGAGGTAAGAAAAAGTCACAGAAGTTACTTAGGCCATGTCTATGGCGACGTTGACGTGAAACTTTGGCTTGATTCGAGTAAGTAATGTTGTTGATCGAGACTTTCTTTGTCACAGGAGGATTCCCTAGTCTACGCACCACCAGACATAACCTCCAAACTCGCTCAACTAAAAGCATGTAGATCACTCGCTTCAGAAATCACTGAAAAGGGTGCTATATTATTTGATTTGTTGGGCAAGGAGCTGGAACTACGTGTAAGAATGAATCATCGTGGCGATTTAGTACTTGAATTTTTTTTCCTCGCATCACTGACACTTTCGTTCTGATTTGATAGGACGCACGCTCAGCAGTCGTATCCCGAAACATTGACATGAAAACACTAGAATCTGCAGTCCTCGAATCCGTTACTGCCATGCGAGCCGAATTAGAGACCACACAGAAAGCCATAGATAATTTAGGTGCGGATGAAACTAATCTGCAAGCCAAGATCGATCGAAAACGACAGGAATTGGATCGTGCTGAAAAGAGATTGAAGAGTTTAGAGGGTGTTAGGTATGTGTGCGTTGGGAGAGTGAGAGAAGAATTGTTGGATTTGTTCATATGGCGTTTGCATATGAGTTTTTTTCCTCACGGTCTCATCCCAAATTTCGATTTATAGACCGGCATATATGGACGAATATGAAAAGATTGAGATGGAACTAGCTAGACTGTATGAAGGATACGTGACCAAGTTTTGTAATTTGGCTTATTTGGAACGACAATTAGAGGAACTGGAGCGTATTGAAGCTGACAAGTTCCAGGTAAGCAATGCGGTTTGATTTTTGACAAATGTCATAGCAAGGGCTCCTGCCGCTTCTTTTTTGCCATCGCCCAACTGTGTTTTCTTGCAACACACAGGAAACAGAAACAAATCTCAAACTTATGCAAATGAGACTTCAAGAAGAAGAAGTCCGATTACTGCGAGGTGATGGAGAAATACTGGATGATGATTATGAAGTGGGGAGCAGTAGTGCTGGAACTGGAGGAGGTGGAAATGCTGGTGTGGGCAACAAGGCATCTCCTAATCTGTCGCATAATGGAAGTTATGCGTCCCCTCAGATATCTGCTGCTTCGAGGGCTCATAGACCGAAAGGTGAACAAGACAGCGCGGGCAACGAATTTACCTTTATCCATTTGAACCTTTAGTTTTTTTGTTGTGGGATGTATTTTCACCAAATTTTTTTCCTTGAAAAGGTGCGGCACCTACACGGTCTGCTCGTAGTATAGCAGTTGCTGGTGCTCCTTCCTCTCATGGGTTTGATGAATATGGGTTGGACGAAGTAAGAAACAAACACTGTTTGCGATTGACGGGTAGCTAAAAAATTCCTCCACTCTTTGCGAGATTACTCAAATAAGTTGTTTTGACACCGTTTTTGACAACTCACTACCGTCTTATAGGATGAGCTCGACATTAACTCTTCAGACGAGGACGATCAAGACGATTACGCAGACAATCGTTTAACTACTGGCACTGCACGACCAGGTGCAAAACAAGTTCCGCCCTCTATGGGACTATTAGATGATGACGGCAGTGATGAAGATGGACTGGATGATGAAGATGATTTATCGGATCATGACTTCTAAAACCATGTTTCAAGAGGGGAGAAGAAATAAATATCTTGTTTCTTTGAGGCAATGTTTTTTATCTCACAATTTGGCACAATGCATGTTGATTGATCAAGGACATCATATCTTTCAGATTTGCAAAGATTCGAACTGTTACCACAAGCCCCATTTTTTGCCTTTACATTTAGGAACATGGAAGTGCCGTCAGAACGGAGGATCCATGCCCATGGAACTATGTAAACTGGAGCGCGGACTGGAGCAACTAATCAATTCATGGTAAGGCAAAAAAAACCCGAAAGAGACGCTCCTATGCAAGTTACAATTGTTATTTCAATTCCTCAACAACCCCGTCATTTTTGACTCAATCATAATCTTTTTCCTTAAACGCTACAAACGAACACAGCCGACTACATACTCGATAACTATACATGGCTGACGGAAATGCAGTACAAGGGTAACTGTGGTGCTGGAGTGTGGCGAATAAATTAAACAAGAAAACCCGGTAAACAGTACCTGTGTGATGAATTTGAGGTTGAAACCCTTCACTCGCTCCGAGGCATTTGGTAACTACCAATCGCATTTGCTTGCATTGTCGTCAAGTCGGAGGGCTAAATCTCGATCTCTCTTAACAAGACCACGCCTTATAAGGCGTGGTCTCGTATCTTCTCTTTGTTGTAGGATGAACTGAGCATCAATCCCTCAAACAAAGTCTGATCCAGCTGAATACGCAAACAATGCCCATCGAGGTGCAGTACAAGTTCCACACTCATTCGGTACTATGAAAGTGAAGACGGGATTGCTTATGTGAACATGATGTTGAAAATAATACATCTTATATTTCTTTTGAGATTTTTGCCCGTCACAAAAAATTAAGCGAGTTTCTGTTGTTTTTGACTATACTACATGTGGTTTTTTATCTTTCCTCAACAGCAGCAAAGAATCACTATATCTCCTCACAGCTAAAGACTTCTGACCCACAAGACCCTAATACTGATCCTACTACTAAAAGCTAACCTAACTACCCAGTACTACATGTCAGCACCAGCATCCAACAATGCTCTCAATTCCGGACTAGCAGATGCTACAATAGCGTTAAAGGCATGTGGAGCACTCTGCGCTACATAAATCCTAGGCGCCAACAACGCAAGTGCCTTCTCCATAGTCTTGAAGGCAACCAAATCATCCCGATTAAACGAGTGTGGTAGTGTCAATGCAATCAACATGGTCATAGAGCATTGCAGCAACACAAACGTCATCCATGCGGGCATGACGGCAATCCCAGCCGGTACATCCCCGAAATCGTAGAGGACTTCCGAGTTTATAGCTTTCGATACCATGTGTGCGACTTCTTTAGCTGCTGTTATGGATGCGGAGAGTGTTGGATCGTAGCGGGCATTCTGTGGGGATTCCTGGACGGCTTTTAGTGCTGCGTCTCGATGTAGGAGTATTATACATCCTCTATGCAGCATGTGGAGGAATAACATCATATATGGGATTGGTGGGTTTGGGTTGTCTACTGTTGGAGCATATACGAGCGAGGTGGTAAACTCTTGTGCGTCCATCGCAGTTAATAATACTGGTGGCAAGTTATGTAGCCATAATGATAGTGCTGATGATAATTGTCTGACACCTTTAGAATCGTCTATTCCAATCCACTCGACGGTTGTATCTGAGAGTTCGGATGGTAGAGTTTTATATAACATTGTGTCGTTGGATGAGAAAGTTGGATCCCGTTCAAATACTAGGGCGAATAGTTGATGGAGTTTATGAGAGTTAAATACGGGATCTAGTCGGCATTCTAGTTCAGTCGGTAGCGGTGTCGGTGTTGGGTTGGCCTCAGTTACGGATAGCCAGACGTGTTCTGGGGCTGGTAGTATTACTGAATGGGTTGATGGCATGTGTAGTGGACGACCACAGATGGCAGAGACGTGCTTGTCTTTGCTATGAATTGCGAAATGGTTTTTTGTTTGTTGTGAGATTCCATTCATATTGAATATTTGCTCAAACAACAAAAACTTACTGAGAGGCAGCCCACCACACGCGTCTCCTTCGTTCTGCTTCGAACCATGTAAACTTTCTACCATGGAAGGCCCGACAATCTGGATCTACTTGTAAATTGATGTGTAGGCAGCAGTTAAATGACATTCCGAATACCAACCATGAGAATGATGATCGGTATCCAACATCTACAGACAAGGAAAGAGAAAGGCGTGAGTTGATGTGAGCAGAAAAGTCACATATACGCGTAGCGAATGTTGCATCAACACATTCATTCAACTCACCACCCGTATACTGTGCGAAAAGAAGCATAGCTTCACATAACTCTAGCGATATATTCTCCATAATCTCCCATCCATGTCCAAACAATCGTTTCCTGACAACCTCAAATATAGTTTCAGCAGCTCGATCATAACCCGAAATAAAATGAGGCAACGACTCCTCATTGACGATATTTTCCAGATCCGGCAAAGTGCAGAATCGAGATCCCATAAGACACACACTTAATAATAGTAAATCTGGCTTCTTAATTATATCTTGCCATGTAGCCCACGACGGAGGATGCAGGAAACTTAGTGGGGATTGGACATACGTCGCCGTAAAGAATCGTTTGACAAGAGTCATGATTGTTATGGGTTGTAATAGACATAATGGGTGTGGGAGCCGGTCTGATGTGGCGTCGTCTGGTATTTCGTCTGATATAAACTGTTCTACGGGCCATGTTACAGGTGGAGCTGGTATGGATGTTTCAACGTTTACGAGTGATTGTCTCCGTGGCGATACCGTGTCGTTTGTTGATGATGGAGATGTCGTCAGTTCGCGTATTATAGAGTGCCTTTTTGCTACTACATGACGAGTGTCTTGGACACTGAGGTAGTGGTTTGTTGTTGTTGTTGGCAGCCTTGTGGGACAGGCCAATAGTCCATACTCGTTGATCATGGATTGACCAGTCTGTTTTATAGAATCTGACGACCATTTCGGATTGGTTATAACGGGTAGCGGTATGGATGTTTGGTTTACATATAGCAGTTGGTGTTGTAACTGTTTGGGCTGTGTGGCGCTAGCATTTCCTAATACCTTCTTGGATCTCTTTGGAGAAGCGATCGGAGAGTTTCCATTGCTGTTACTTTCCAGTAAAAGAGTCTCCTTCCTCAGCTTTGATAACCTGTCTTCGTAGGAATCCTTTAGGATATTTCGGAGCATGTCTTCAGCCGATGCCAGTTGAGACTGCATGTACTCATTGTAACCACTAGATTGTTTCTTGGAATCGTTTCCATAAGTGGCAGAAGCATTATTGCCCTTCCTCCTTTGCTTTTTTGGTGGTTCGAAGTACGGATCGTCTTCTTCATAGTCGTCGTCGAAGGAATCATACTCCTGTTTCACCTCTTCCTCTTCCAGCCATTTTTTGGATGATCTAGTCGAGGCTCTCTTGGGCTTCATAGCTGGCTACTTTGCCTCCACTCGAGACCAGTTCTCGTATAAAAAACTTTGTTCGGCGTGGTATTAAGTTGTCACGGGCACTGGCTCAGTTATGAGCTGGCAGTGTGTCTAGAGTGCTTTGAAGAATGGAACTAGTCCCATTCGATGATGGATCTTGGCTATATTGTCCTTTGCTTGCCACAAGACCTCGGTGATCTATCTCCAATTCCAAGTTTTGTTTGTTTTCGGTGACTTGGAGCTTTCAGCGATGCTGCTGACAAACAACAAAAGAATCAATAACTTGGATGGTCTTGATCAATCGTAAACCGAGAACCCTCGACAACGTATTTGGAACGTGTTCCGAGGCTTGATCTCTGTTTTTGAACGTGTCTCAACTGAATTTGTCACGGTTAGACCAAACGCATTCTTCAGATTGAAAATCACTTTATCTACTACTTGTTTTCAGACTTCATAATATTACATCTTACTACTACCTATATTTACTACTAACGGTGTCATCCCTACATTTTGTCTGTGACTTGCTTGAACCCAAAGCAACATACAAGCCAGCAAGCAGGCAAGCGACGTCGATGACAGCAACACAAATCCCAAATTCATCACTCCAGTTCCCGATGGAGAAGCAGATGTTGCATGTAATACACGGTATTTTCGTGTGTCATTATTCATAATCCCACACGTACGGGAACGTATGATGATGTCTCCCACGTGAATGCGTGTCGAAAGAAGAAATCAGGTTCGTTCATCCTTGTATCCGAATACAGGACCGGGAGTTTCACGTTCTGTGGTAAACCAGAATGCGAATACCGCCCTCCGTGGCGTTTGACGTCGAATTATGTTTCCCGAGAAGCCAATGTGAAGGGCTGTAGGTGCGAACAAAGGAGATTAGGAAGAATAACAAATAACTAAGTGTTCACGGAGATGTGTTGCTTACGACACGACATCATTACCATCCTTATCTTGCGCTAGACGGACACAGTTCAATGCCTTCACATAACAGTCTATAGCGCTGATTGTGGGTGAGGAAGAGATTGTAGATGTGAGCAACACGCGAGCGTGTTGGGTCATCTAAGGGTACCGCTGTTTCACGTGTGTTCCAAGTTCCACCATCTGGTACAGCAAAGAATCTAAATCCGCAAATTCAAACTTCAAAGCTCGTCATCGACAAACCAATGACCAATTGACCAAATCACCGGTTGTTGATATCCTTCTAGCAATGGATGACAGAGGTGAGCAACTCACTTCCAAAGCACCAAACTAGGCCCGATGAATCAAAACAAGAATTACAAGAATACGTACCAACATATGGGAATACAACGAGAACGAATGCACCAAGGTGATGTTGGTTTCGGGTGTTGGGCCTGCTTTGACGAATTCCATAGGCTGGATGGACAAGCAGCAGAAAAAACAATGTTCACAGTCGCAGAGGACAGCAAAGCATCACGGCATTCCACTCCTTTCAAGCCTTGCTTTGGTGAGGTTGTTGGTGTTTTGATTTTTACGAGGGATTGAGACACAAGCAAGGTAAGAGGGTAAGAGACAAGAGCATATGTTAGCTATCACGTGTAGAAACGCGTAATTTTTTTCGTTTCTGCTTCACAATTCCATCTTCAAAACATCACATTGAACTTATTATTTAGTCAATGTGATCAATGAGTCTGGTGATGAGCTATCAAAAAGAGGTGTCTAGTAGAATTCACCCTCACATACTCTTTGGATCCTCTAACTTTTTGATTCCTCTTTCTAGTCTCTCCAATTTGCAGGGAATAATTTTGAAACCTGCCTGTCAAAGTTTGATGTTTAAACAAAACAAGCCGAAACACTTCCATCTACAATATGACCAAGCTAGTCACTTTACTGCTTGTGTGCCTGATATCATGGATGTATATCACTCATGCACATGCAGTAACTGGTCTGGCCCATCTACCAACACCTGTCAAATCTGTACACGACGCAAACACGATTTTCAACAAGGACAGTACCCGCAGTCTAGTAAAACACCACTTTTCCCCTACAATCTATTCATCTGATGTCGCCGTTCTGGCTTACAACCAAGACACCACTACTCGCAGTCTTGTAAAACGAGACGATGTCATCCGGGAAGAAGAACATCGAGTCAGAGCGGAATTGGATCGACAAGCAGCTACAAACCCACGATTGGCTTCTACACATGAACGACTGGATGCAATCAAGAGAATTTTAGACTTTCAAACACGTAACGACTTGTATGGCGTTGTGGGACTGACGAAGGGTTTGCAATATACACATGATGAGATCCGCATGGCCTCTCACAAGGTACGCATCCTTTGCAAGCTATTTCTGCTCTGAATGTGTCGAACAGGAGATAGGGTGTCGCGAATGTCTCGTTGAGCAGCTGTTTGTTTCAGTATCAAATGAAATCTTTGTGCGCTTCTGCACATGTTATGAACAATGTGGAGGTATCTTTGGACCTCGGAAATGACCTGTAAAGGTCATCGCTACGACCTTCTTCGCGCAAGAATCACAGAGTTTCTGTTATCTCACCATCATACTCACTCTAGATGTCACTACTTGTTCATCCAAACGCCTACGGTGTATTCAAGTCTCCACTTCCAGGAATGAATGAGGCCTACCATGGTAATATGTTAGTCTTGCAGCTACTGTTTTGGTCTGTCCTAACACTCATATCCTCTACAGCAATTAAATCCGCGCGGGAAGTACTACTAGATGCCGAAACACGAGAACGATATGATAATGCGGGAATCGACGGAATCGATTCAAACTCTCAAGTAGCAGCCACAGACCCAATGTCACCAGCTGCAAAACGATTTGTTGCCGTCATGGGACACATGCAGTTGGTTCTTGGTTTAGCCTCCTCTCTTGCTCTGATTGGATTCGGAATATCGGTTATAGTGACTACTGCACTGCTACCACCTGTAATTGGTATTGGATTTGTAACTGTTGGAGCACTGTTTCTCTCTGCTGTATTATTGAAAAGCTCGTTGTTTATGCCCCTCTATCATCGATACGATTATTGGAGGAGAGGAGGTGCTGGTCCTCTTGTGCTGCATAAAACTGCTGAAGAGCAACGTAAAAAGGTATTTTCAAGTACCCTAGTTGTGCTGTAAACGATACATACCACTTTTTCCGATTCGTTTTAGGATGAAGCTGCAAAGGCCGCTTCAAGTGCAGCTGCAAGAGCCAAGTCTGTATCTGCAAGACCCGACCTGAGCTTTTTGTCACGAAAGTCAAGTGATGCAGCTGCAAGAGCCGAGTCGAGTGTGGACCTAAGTCACTTGTCACGCAAGGAAATTGAGCAGCGGAATCGTTTGGCGGATACCATCTCGATACCAGTAAGTTCATGAATGGATTCTTCACATTGTGTACGTTATGGCATCTGACACTTCTGGTTTGTTCATTAGGCTCAAGATTCTCACCCTCAGATTAGTCAGGTTGATCCACCACCCCACTTTCAATGTATCCTCTGAATGCCACTAATCTTTTGTTCTTTCAACAGCCAGAAAGAAGCACCGATAGCTCAGCACGTGTTGGAGGAATGGACCATAACAGCCATACTAGTACCGATTTATCTGGCCCTGATAGGAATATGATGATAGGACCTGACAGAATACATTCAAATCCAGTAAGTTTGCTGAAACTTGCACAAAACATTGCTCCAAACACATTTTTAGTGCAACACGTTGAATAACTCCATCATGTCTAGGTATTCTCGCGCATTGGCCCTTGACGATGATGGAACTTTTATAACATCTCCTTGTGTTTCAGGCAAACAATTTGGGGCTTGGGCTTTATATCATCGCCTCATCATTATTCGTTGAGTTGATCCAATGTAAATAATTTATTCACAATGTACATCTCACTCGATGCAAAAGCATTCAGGTTGGTGACCATTCCACGCAGTGCTGAAATTCGAGCCCAAATAGAGTGATGTCGAACAGAGCTCATTTGATGCATGTATTGAGACAGCGCATTGAACTCCTTTTTGACCATATTTGAATCCAAAATGTCATAGGTTCAACAAGGGTGTTTTTCAAGTTGAAAATTCACTTTATTTATTAATTGTTTTCACATACCAGAATATTACTACTTCTTCTAATTACAACTAACGGTATAATTGCTACTTCGTGTTACTGACCAAAGTCCATGCTGATCTTTCACAAAGCCCCTAACAAGACTTGGGCCTTTACTTTACCACTCTCCACAGCCCCTGACTAGAGTTATGTTTTATGCCGCAACTTTAACAGGCTGGACCGGAGCCCATCTCTTAAACCTCTTACGATGCCTCTCCCCAAACAAGTAAAGAGCAAATAACGGAATTCCAAACAGCAAGCAAATCCCTGCCAGCATAGCAACAAAGTTGGCTTCTCCCAGAGCCGCGATGGCTGGTACCACTATACTGGCCGCGATACCAGCAAAGATGAACATGAATGCAGTACCTGATTGGAAGGTAATTGATTTCAAAGTTGGGTTTCATTTGATTGATGAAGGAGAACGTTTTCGAAAGGCACTGACCGATGGCAGAGACTCCAGCAGGGGATCGAGGGAATATATCTACACAATATGTGTCTGAGATTGAAGAAAGGGGAATTGGTTCCATTAGTTCTGAGGTTCTTTAAGGATCCGATTCATGAAGCATCAATAGCATACTCAGGCTGTTTTGCACAAACATGACACCAAATCCAATGAAGAATTGTCCTATACATGGTACTGAAGCTCTGCGTTACGGCACAGGTGTCGTTCTCGTACAGTTACTTCAGGAAACGAACATACTAGCAGGGTGAAAGTTGTGATTCAAAGTATATCCATGCAGCAAGAATCCCTACACGAATACAGCAAGTATCAGAGTGGATAGTTTTTGATGACTTGAGACGACTGTGCACATACCATTGGAGCAATCCAGATTCCTTGCACCGCACTACGCAGTCTTGCTTCAGGAACTGGTTTGGAATTCTCACCGACTTTCTTGCGTGCTTGCTCCATTACTTGATCAGTTCGGTATCCTGGATTGGATGAAAAATTTAGCACTCGCTAAAAAGAAGCTCGAGCGCTCGATTCTCTACCTCCAATAATGGACCCAATTATAAAGCCTGCACCAATTGGTAGGTATATTAATCCACTGGCGAGTGTCGAGAAACCATATATACTAGGGGGAGGTAAGAGAACAAAGTTTTACATAGCTTCTAGTATTCATACTCGTCATTCTTCATAATGCTTACACTTGATAGTCACGTCCAAGTTGCGAGGTGACTGCAATCTGGGACCCAAACGTCGATAATCTTACCAATACCGGTACAAGAACTGGTAGATATGCCAGAAATCCGATGGCCTCGAGTAAACTAGGTGTCTTGAGTTTGCCATACTTTCGTTGAATATAACCAAATGCATTGATTTTCGGGCCGGTTTCTGGTTGGTAGTTTGGAGGTACGAGAGTCTCTGGGAGTGCAAAAATCCCCAAGAGGAGAATGCCACCTCCGATTATTGCTTGGAAGACAAATGTTGATCGCCAACCGAAATATTGTGTAAGAGTGCCTCCGATGACTAGTAAGCGAAGAACCGTAAGATATATTGAATAACTTGGGATGACTTCAATCAAATTGACCTGGTCCTAGTATTGGGCCAATTAGTGATCCTAGCGCTATGTATTTGTGTCGTTTTAGCTTGAATTGAGAAATCCTTTTTGAAGTTCCAACGACATACACATATAACCGAATGCTCTTCCACGTTGGGCAGGTTCAAATATATCCGCCACCATTCCACTGGCCAGTCCAACTAGAAAACCAGTAGTATGATGCGTCAATTCAGTACCTCGCCGTCTCAAATTTCAGAAAGTCACAACACAAAACACATACATCCTTGCGCAGCCCCTCCCTGAATCACACGAGTAGCATACAA
Organism: Synchytrium microbalum; assembly: GCF_006535985.1. Lineage (NCBI taxonomy): Eukaryota > Fungi > Chytridiomycota > Chytridiomycetes > Synchytriales > Synchytriaceae > Synchytrium > Synchytrium microbalum. Next base: position 662,704 of record NW_022158355.1, on the reverse strand, counting down.
GTACCCCAGATTAGTAATGAAGATTGAAGCGACTGATGCAGCCGTCCACATGGCCATGGTGAAGACGAATATTGATTTCCGTCCATAGCTTTCCGATAATGGTGACCATAGTAAAGGTGCAACTCCCAGAAAGATGAAGTAGATGGTGATACTGGCGTTTACTTGCTGGTCTGTTATATTAAGATCTGATGTGACTTGTGCGAGTGCTGGGTAGTATATTGCACTGCCTGTATTTTGAACACAACTTTAGATCAACGTCATGACTTAACGAGAGACGGAGCAGATCTCAAGATACATGTCATGAGAAATTCGAGGGTGATAGCTTCCGTAAGTGGTGAAATTCTCGGTAGATCCAAAAAATTACAAAACGTGGGGGATGTCTCGTCACTGCATCCAACAAAGTACATACCAAGGGGAATAGCTAAACCTCCTAATGCAGCCACAGTCACAATTCTCGCCTTGGCAGCAGGGGAGAACCTTGACCATTTCCACTTGTTCAATTCATCCTGGCTCAACTTGCTTGGTTGAACTAGATCTGCGACAGCAATGGCTTTCAGTGGATCCTCATTCTTCTCCGTCATAGCTAATTGCAACTGTTTGAATATGCAGCTCGTTTCTCTTCAAGCGTCCTACGTAGTAGATGTCATGCTTCGACGTCATGCAGCCAAGTGAGCACAAATAATGTTGGAAACACTCAGCCTTTCCACTCGTCTCAGCCTTTGGCGTTTTATTGTCTCAATAGGCCAAGCTTGTTAGCTCCATTATTTAAGCCTTAAAACCGCCTTGACGTGAAGGTTTCCAGCTGTGCAACCACTTGATCAGAACCTCACAAAAATCGAGGTGTTTGGATTTTCGGTTGGAAGGACTCGACGAATGAGGCGCATGTGCGGGCTGACGATACAAATAGGTTTTTTGGATACAAAATGAAACTTTCTCTTAGTGCTCGTGCCGTAATTTGATTCTGCTCCTGTCATCAATTGAGTTTGCGTTTCGCTCCAACAATTCGAAACACATAATTTGATTCAGTTGACAAGTAGATTCACATTGGAAGCGTGTTTATATCATTACAATGTTGCCATTTTGCGAGAGTCATTATAAGGATCAAGGCTTGGAAAAGCAGAGGCCAAGAGCGATACCTCTTTAAAGTGTAACCACAGCGCATTAGCCTTTGGACGGGTGATCTTGGGAAAAAATGTTCATGCACCGCAGCTCTCGTGTGTCTGATGTTCCGTTTGCTACTCAGGATCACAATGTCGGGATTTCTACCAAGACACCCAACAAAGTCATCATAGCCACAATCCTTGTCATCGGTTTGGAAATACAGTAGTCAGCATCTCAAGCCTTTTCTTGAATATACATCAAAAAACGACGCCACAATCCGTCGAATAAAAGCAGAATTAAAGGCTTACATTGCATAAAGCTCTGATGGCCGTAATGAGATCGGTCATAGCTATATAGCACTGAGATGGAACTACTCAAATAGCTGCGCTGTAGCTTTTCCAGTTAGAGATCTGTTTGTTTGGTGAGAGAAACGGAAATGGGACGTTCATCACGCCTTTACCAAAACCAAGCCTCTACCAATCAGACGCTGTGAAGCAGGGATGAAAACATGGATGTGTGTAAGGAACTCGATTCAGTAATGAATTATGATCTCGCATGCCAAGGAATAGTCACTTGTCTCCCAAGCTGGCGCTGTGCAAGTACCGCCTGCGTTTTGACGATTCAACAACACCAACAATCTTCAGTGCAAGAAGGTTCGGGACCTTTTGTGGCAGCATTTAACATCCATCCCAAAGGATTCAACTTGTTGCAATTCGCTATGATTTTTAGCGCCTACAGCGTCAAAACATACTCTGAAAGTGGGGTAGATTCGAGTCTATCACACGCTAAAGTTTCGTATTGGAAATTGCTTTTTGCGTATAGATTCAGTGGCCGCTTCTCATAAGGTGTGACTCGCTGTTTAAAAACTTTTCATTGGAAATCTCAAGATCTTGGTTGCGAAACTATACTATATTCGAATACGCATATGCTTTTATAATCTCCAGACACAACGCCTCCAACTCTCCCTTTGATATTCTTTTCAAGCCAAAATCCTCCCATGCTGAATAATCTTTTTCAAATCCCCAAACTTGACATGCTGTTCCACAATCAACGGCTTTGTGACACTAACACTAGACACCATCTTAACCAACAACGTATTCCCCGATTTTTCAGTACTCCACCCTTTCTCCTTTATAAAGTCACGCACATCTTCTCCTTCTTCCAACCCCAGATATTTCACCAGCGAATCCATCTGCACTGCCTGGTACGCAATACTCAGCGTCAATGCTACAAAATCACGTACATCTACATCGAAATCACGACATGGTTCAAGCACGTCACGTAATGTGGGGAGCTTTTCAGTGGATTCGACCAGTTTCCAGAATTCTTCAAAGCGACATGATTCGAGGAGTTGTTGGAGGGCGATTAGACGTTCTATAGTTTCTTCCGTCATTACTTCTTCGGTAAGGAGGGCGAGATATAGGTTAAAGTCTGGGTCTGGGAGGGCTGTGAGGGCTTTTATAAGGATGTTTATGGTGGTGTCAAGTTGGTGGATTGAGTGGTTGGGGTTGAATTGGTATAGTTTTAGCATTGATAGGTTGGCGTCTCGGTCGTAGAAGCTCTTTTCGAGCTGTTGTCGGACATATTCTTCTAGTTTGGGAATGTTTTCTGGATTGTATCTAAGTTTGGTTTTGGAAGGTTAAATGTGAGCCGAGCGAGACAGAATATTCAATATCATTTCCCATGATTTCAATGCATCGTCTCCATCCTCCGTACTGGACAAGCTTCCGACCCAAAGCTCGTCACGTCCCAATTTTCGAGTTTTGATATTGGCAAAAAAAGACACATCAAACACGATGCTCAGCGTTATGACCAACAAGCAAGGCCATCAGCAGTACCAATTCAACAACATGAAAAGGATGGAAAATTTGAAAGTAAAACCAGCTTGCCTTACCGATCGACGGTTTCTACTACACTGTGGACGTCTGCTGGGCGATGTTCTGGTCGAGGTGGTAAGCCAAGCGTATCAGTGGCATGCGTGATTGCTCCAGTGTTGACCTGAGCTCCTCCTTTACCGTTCATGGCTGTAGATGTGATTATTCGTGTTTTTGTTGAAAGTTGAGCAACAAATGCAGACGAAAATGATGAACATCACGACCAACACGCTTGTTTGCAACGTGCACGCATATATGTGGGATCCCCTAACGTTTCGGCATGTTGGGATCGCGAAATACTACAGGTTTCAATCAATTAACAAACACAAAAGCATTCCTAAACTTTTCACAGTCCTGCCTCTCGTTACGGGGTATAATCACTAATGATATTGCAAATTCCGGAAGACTTCTTCACAATGTATTGTATTTACACTTTAAAACACGACTTCAGTCAACAGTCAGGAATGCAGATCCACCTTGAGACAGATAAAATTAGACGCAGCGACAGGACTAATGAAATGAATTCACGTACCTCCAAATCCATATCCCTTTGGCCCAAACTTCTTTCCATGACATGCTTTGCAATACAGCACGTTGTCTTTTGAAGCAGATAGTGTCGAGTCGAGTCTCTTCCCACAGTCGGTACATTTGAAACACGACTTGTGGTACTTGATACCACCTGGCCCCAGTTGTTGCTATTGAAGAAACGAGAAAGAGTCAGCATTCTGAGAAGGATGATATGGCATGGTCTCTGACGAAGTCAAACAAGCGATCTGGTGTGCTCCAAGCCAAGGCGACACGGACTGACCTCTGCAAAGTAGACTTGTTTTGAGCAGTTCGGGCACACATCACTTCCAACAAACTTCTTCAGCGCTTCAGCTTCAGGTGCACTCGGTGTGGTTGTTGAGGTACGAGGGGATGGTGATGCAGCCTGGAGTCCTGACTCAGATCTAGGTATACTGGTGATTGTTGAATCTGTGGAGAGTGTGCCTGCTCCACCTCCGTATCCATAGCTATGACGTGTAGAGAGAACGCGTCAACTCAACAGGTTTGAGATAATCCTTGCGAAAACACACCCTTTTGGACCATATAATTTGCCATAACAGGTCTTGCAGTATGCTTCTCCATCTTTTTCAGTCAAGTTCATAGAGTCGAGACGCTTGTTGCATTCCTGGTGTCACAGTGTTAGCCAAATTCGTTGACCTGCGAGAGAGATTGTGGCAATCCTTACTTTACACGTCATGCACGCCTTATGCCAGCTACCCCCACTAGGACCATTAACCTATATGAGGAAGAATCATTGTAAATTGACCTGGTGGGCCACAAATCAAGATCAAAGAAATGATGAATGTTGTCAGCGGCAATCGAGGTGAACGTACCGATTCGTTGGCATAGACGGTCTTTGAGCAACGTGGACATATGGCACCGCCTCCGAATTTGCTCATGGCTTCCGTCAAGTATTGGTTGGTGGTGCTGCTGGACTGCAGACAAAGTTGTGATGGGTTTGCAAAGAATAACGGCCAATTGTTGAAATTGCACAGTCTTTCAGTAGTAGTAGCAATGAGGGCCACGCGCGTGTCAAGGCTACTATTGCTACTGGTTGGAAGGTTGAAACTATCAAGAAGTCATCCACATCAAACGTTGAAGCCTGCTTTGCCAACAACATCAACCGTTGAACAACAAGATTGTAAGCACTAGTCTTGAGTTGCTTTTGGCGATGAATTCTCTATTTTACAGTACATATTAACGATTTTATCCTTCTATTAGACTAGTTCGACTCCACAATTAGCAGTTCAATCGCCAACGTGTTACTCCTTCCGCGTCTCCTTTGAGGTTTGTGGTTGGAGAAAAGAGCCATCTTGAAGCTTCACTAAAGCTTGTTATTGTTACAAGAGACTGACACAAGGTTTGGATTGAATAAGTGGATGTGGTTTTATTCAATAGAGCAACACGTGAAGACAGCAATTGTTGCTTGTTTGGACGTGATTCCAACGAGAACTAGCGAGATCTAGCGAGATGATGACATGAGCAACTTCGTCCGTTGTATATTGGACAGTCACCCTTCCGTCGGGTACGAATCCTCATGGGATTCGTTTTGTGCCACCTGTTTTGTTTTTTGAAGTACTTTTCCATTACATGTCCGAATAGCGAGTAGGGAGACATTCCACATGAACACACCACTCATATAGGCTGAATCCAGCCTTACATACCGGTAACCTGTTTATTGCAAGTTCAGCGTGAAACATCATGTGAAATGACAGGCTTCAACCAATGTCTAAAAAACAGGACTATGGCAACAGGAGGAGGAGGCGAAGCTCCACTCCCTAATGGACTTAATGGAGCCCTGCAACAATCCAATAGTGCCGGTCGACGGGCCTCGTTCGACGAAGGGTACTTCAATCAACATGGAAAAACACCGTCAAATGCTGCTGTCGCTAGAAATCAACGCCCTGCAGTTTCATCCACGAGACCGGTCACCACATTCGTAGACCACGATGTCAGCTCCTACACACATCCACCGCTCTCTCGAGAAATGTCACTGCCTGATATAAACTTTAGCAACGGAAATCAGCCTATACGGAAAAAGCAATCGGGCTTGAAGGGCTTTTTCAAGTCCGCATTCTCTTCTTCCAGTTCGACTAGTTCTTCTTCAGCATCTTCAATTTATAATGGGTCTGCCTCGGCTGCAACAAGTAGTGGCATACATCATCACCATCCACCACCTGCTGCTGGTGGTAGGAGGCCCAGTCATCCACCTAGTAATCCCTTCAGCAGTAACGGAAATCCATACTATCTGGAACCGTATAGTGAATATGATGGTGGTGCTCCTATGCAACGGGTCTCTAGTAAGGCATCGCTCGAAGGAGGCAAATCGAGAAAGAGTTCTGGAAATTTGGGAAAGTGGTGGAGTAATAGGAGTCATGATACGAGTGAAGGTACGTATACAGTCATTTCGTGTTCATACCTTGCATGTTGTCATTAACGAGCGCAATAATGACTCACACGACACGTTACAGATTCGCTCAGTACTCGTAGTCCATCATATACCAACCTGGCTCGTCTAAATGGTTCAAATCCATCACCTCTATTACTCTCCGATATACATATTGACGATTCCGTATCCGTAATGGCTCCGTTAACATCAGGTTCCGCTTGGGTCGCTCCAGACTCTTGGAATATTCAACCCGACTCACCAAGCGACGCACATCCAGCAGCACTCGACCCAATACCCCCACACGCACTGAAATCAACCGCAGATGTACTACTATGGACTGACGAAATGTATGAAGCAAATGGAATCAAACCTGCCGAAGAGGGCACCATACGTGTATTCTATCCATCTGGATACTTTTCGACAATCACTTGTCGAATGACTACAACCACCAAAGAATTGCTTTTAGCTGCGTCCAAGAAACAGCTCATTACAGATTGGACGAAATATAATCTGGTGGTTTGTCGGAATGGGCTGGAACGTAATTTGGATATGACAGATTCGCCGCTTTTGATGGTTTGGAGGTGGCTGCAGCAAGTTGGATACTCGGTTGCTACGAAACCTGATCCTTTGGAGTGGGCTAATCATACGTATTTGTGCTCCTTTCATTTCAAGGAGACCATATTATCTTATGTAAGCCTTCCTGACACTTGTTCTGTTGTTCAAGAGACCGAAAGAGTTTCTACTCGATGGAAGTTGCTCCTTGAGTCCATATTTCGGATGCCTCTTCATATGCTCAAAATATAGTGGGCTTCACTGACTGACGTACTGTTATCATAGGACTCGTCACAACGATTTGCTAGCATGGTTGATGTATCACTAGCAGGCTCCAACATTGTAGCTATACCCGTATTCCTCTTCAGACAAGCAGATCAGGTTGAACGACTAGACCTCTCTGAAAATCTAAATATCAAGGAAATACCACTCGACCTATCCCAATCCATGACCTCACTGTTATCGCTCTCACTAGCCGGTAACGAAATATATCAAGTCCCGAAATCATTGCATGCTCTAACCTCACTCGCTATACTGGATTTATCACGAAATCGAATCCAATCATTGCACTCATCTGGCCTGGAAAACCTAGTAAATTTAATCCAACTCGATCTAGCTAGTAACCTAATTGAAGTATTTCCAGCAGAGATTGCTCAGAATCTGAAAAGGATTCAAGTGTTAAATCTAAGTAACAATCGAATAATCAACTTCCCCACTGACTTGTGTCGATATGTCGGTGAGTCGTTACAAAGACTGGATATGAGCTTTAATGCTATGAGAGCTACTATACCTGAAGTTATTGGAGAGTTAAAAGCATTGAAATATTTGAGGCTGCATGGCAATGCATTTTATGGTGGTCTGCCCCGTCGATTCACGGAACTCAAAGAGTTGGTGGAAGTCGATTTACGCGGTAATCAATTGGGAGAGCTAAAAGGTGAAGAAATAATGGTCATGGATGTCCTAGCCGAACTACCTAAACTTAATATCATAAAAATGGACGGTAATCGGATACGGCAAGCTGGAAAATGGGCTAGTTTATCGCATAGACATCATGGGCCGGCAGCACAAGATGTAGATGATATATTTCCAGAGCAGTGGCAAATGGATCATGAGGTTGGAACGCCGATTGATGAAGCTGATGATGACGACCCAAGGGTATTGCTTGAAATCCAGAATGCTACATACCTGTCACTTGCATACCAAGCTGACTTGTACTCTGCACGGCCATTGATCTTTCGTATAATCAATTCATCTGGTAGTTTGACTCATCTGAACATCTCGTATTGTGGTATCGAGACACTTCCACATACCATATTTGAAAGGCTGCAGGGTCTCACGTATCTAGATGTCAGTGGTAATGCATTGCGTAAACTGCCGCCGCTGTCTGGTACAGCTGGCGATGGACTTTTCAAACTACAGGAATTACATGCAGGTAATAATAACCTGATGGAAATCCCTGACGATGTAGGTGAATTGGAAGAATTGGCGATACTCGATGTACAGGCAAACCAGCTTGTCGAACTACCTCCAGATATATGGAGGTGTAAATCGTTACGAGTGTTAAACTGTACAGACAACTTTTTGGAACGATTCCCTCCCGTGCCTGATGATACCATAGCTACACGATACCGATTAAGTAGTCGTCGCCTGTCAGACGAGGTGCCGCAACTACCACCACTAAGCAGATCTCTCGAATCACTATATGTAGCTGGTAACCGACTAGGCGACGATATCTACCAATCCCTATACCTCTTGCCATGCCTCACCATCCTCTCCATGGCTGATAACCTAATCACGGATCTCGCCCCATGGTTTATATCTGATCCACACCCCGGTCTTAAGTTATCATGGTTTGGACGACTACGAGAGTTGTATCTCTCTGGTAATAACATCTCTGCCATACCACCCGAAGTTGGAAATATGATTCATCTTCGATGGCTGTTTTTGAATGGAAACCGTCTGCCTACTGTTGCACATGAATTATCTAAAATATCTAATTTGGCGGCATTGGATTTGGGCACGCAGCTGGGATCGCGTGGGGAAGGGAATGCGTTGAGGTATAATGTGAATAATGTGGTGAGTAATTTGTCATAATAGGTCAAGTTTTTTTTTCACATTTTTTTAACTCCAATATTTCAATTTTAGCCTTATGAATGGAACTGGTAACTTGTTTGGAGTTGTTTAATGAAGTGTGTTCAATTACCACAGGATGATAACTGTTTTTTTTTTGCCAGGAACCTGAATCGAGAATTACGATATTTAAACTTTTCAGGGAACAAGCGCTTAGAAATCAAGGCCTCCTCGGCCCCAGTATATCCTACAATCAGTCCGCTACCATCACGAGGGCTCATGGCACGCTCAGGCAGTAGCACATCACTCCTCCATCTATCACTATCCCTACAATCTCAGCAGCAGCAGCATGCAACACCACCCAGCACACCAAATATCTCGGATTTAGCTGACTTCTCCCAGTTGAAACATATTCGAGTATTAGGATTGATGGATGTTAATTGTACAATCAACGTGCTAGAAGAAACTGAAGAGCGTCGTGTCAGAACGACATCGTCAGATTTAGCACTGGCTGGTTTACCTGGTGGTGTCATACGATATGGTGTAGCTGATGTATTGAGTAGACCAGCTGAAGACAGGAATTCGAATATGGTTCCAGTATTGGAAGACTCTGGATTCTTTAGTACTTGGGATTTAGTGGTTCCACAATTCCGAGGCCGTGAACATGAAGCATTGTTTGGATTATTTGATGGACGTGGGACACGAGGTGGTGCAAAACTGGGACGACGGTTGTTTGAAAACTTCCCCAAAGTCTTTCAAATGGAGTTGAATCGGGTTGAGAATGATATCAAAAAGTTCAACAACAGTCGTGGTGATTATGGGTTGCCTATAGTCCTAGAACAATCGGCTATTGAGATTGCCATTCGGAAAACATTCTTGACTGTGAACAAGATGATGGCCAATACTTATTTTAATGCTACTACAAAAGGGCATCCGATGGCGCGTAAAGGATCGTCTAGTAGTATTGATGAAGAGGCGGCAAATTCTCTTGAAAACGATCCATACCGTAAATTACGTAAACGTAGTGATGGTCAGATTATCCCCGCAACTGAGATATATGGATGCTCTGGCGTCATTGCGTATCTATACTCGACGCCGATACCGGGAAGCCACGAACGCACCAAAACTCAGTTGTATATAGCCAATGTAGGAGATTGTGTGGCTGTCTTGTCTAAAACAGGTGGTCAAGCTAATGTCTTGTCACGGCATCATGGCACCAATGTGGATACATTAGGTAGACCTCCTGGTGCTTTCTTGCGTGTGAAATCACATCAAACCACCAGTGTACAATCATCCATGCCTGGATCTCCGATAAGTCCATCTGCTGTACCCGATGTTGGAGATGTGCCCGTATCGTCTTCCGTAGTGCTGAAGTATCTGCCCATGGTTGATGATCCGTCCCCGCAACGGTCGTTTAATCGACAAGACCTGTTTTGGCGGCTTGCTGAACTACAGCGGGTGCATGAATCGGGAGGATGGTTGTCTTCATCGTCCTTGATTAATGGACTGCTGGATATGAGTCGGGCCTTTGGATATTACGAGTTTTTAGGTCCTATAACAGCGGATCCGGCCATTCGAATGGTGGAATTGGATGTTGGTGACGATGATATGGATAAAGCATCAGTCATGTCTGGCGGGTCTACAGATCTAGGACCAGGCACAGATGAATTTGTAGTACTGACGTCTGGCGCAGTGTGGAGAGCCATGAGATGTGCAGGTACATATGAAGATGGAGCACAAAAGATTGTGGAAGTTGCGAGATCAACTTTTGGTGGCTTACCTGATGCTTCTGGATCTGTGCTACCTGGCATGATTCCTGTAACAAGTCATCGCTTGGGAGGAATGTATTTGAAACCCATGACTGGTGATTTACGAAGACCTAGTAATGTCATTAATCCTCCGTATCATGCACCATCCATTAATTATCCTGCTGTTGGTGGTACCGCGATGGGATCCACGAGCTGGAGTACTGCCGCGTCTAAAGTCCGTGATTATGCATTGTCGTTAGGTGGTACGCATGGGCCTGATGAACATGGTGGTGGATATCTAGTCATGATTTTAGGATTGCAGGATTTGGCTCGTCGAGCAGCATGGTATAATGCAGTAGGACCACGTAGACGTAGCTCCGCTAGTGGAGAATCTACAATATTAGAAGCCAGACGTGGATCAGCAGTCAAGAAAGACATTGAACCGCCATTTGGACGCCTCGCCCTCGTATTCACTGATATAAAATCATCTACCGAGTTATGGGAACGTCAACCCAAAGTCATGCAACGTGCCATCCGAATCCATAATGCTATCATGAGAGACGCGCTTCGACGGACTGGTGGATATGAAGTCAAGACTGAGGGTGATGCGTTTATGGTCGCCTTCCAGTCCATGCTGCCCGCACTAGAGTTTTGTTTGACGGTGCAGACTCAGCTTGTCAGAGCTGATTGGCCGGCTGAGATTTTGTCTGCACAGGATGGACAAGTTGTATGGCATGATGATGTTGATACGTCGTCTTCGTCGTCGTCACCAGCGAATAGTAATAGTAGCTCTGCAACAGCAACATTTGATGAACACACTCGACTCGTCCTCCGAGGTCTCTCTGTCCGAATGGGAATCCATTTCGGAACACCGCTGGGTGAAGCCGACCCCATAACAGGCCGCATGGATTATTTCGGACCTATGGTAAACAGGGCCGCCCGAATCGCTGCACGAGCACAGGGAGGACAAATCCTCATGTCGTTTGACGCTATGCGGGAATTCAAGAGACGGTTTTCACGTGCTGGTGGTAGTATTGAAAAGGCGATACGAGATGGTGAAGATTTCACTGATCGCGTACGACCTGCTGATGCTGATGTGCTTGTCGTGCCGCCTGGTCGTGAACGGGATGATGAGATTGCGAGGATTAAGAAGCAGGGGATGAATGTGTGGAATATTGGGGAGGTGCAGTTGAAGGGGCTGGAGACGCCTGAGCTGTTGCATGCGGTATGCGGTTTGTATATGGATTTTTTTGCTCTGAAAACAGATAAATAACGTTTTTTGCGATTAGATATATCCAAGAGACTTGGCGATACGACACAGTTATATATTGCTGCTTATTGGACATCGGTATAAGGAGATTGAGAAGGTGAGTTGCTTGTTTCGTGGACTGTTATGGAGAGATTGGTCGTGATGCTCTGCGATGATACCTTGAGTTTAAATACTTTGCCGATTTAACATATGATGGAGACAAATTCATCGTGTCAGGATTCTGAGAGCACGTTTGTAAAAAGCGAAATCCATAATGATAGTTTGCCCTTTTTGCACTCCATTTCTAACTTGACCTTGTGTTTTTCACAGCATACCTTACACCTGCAACCATTGGATCCAAACGAAGTCAAACAGTTTGGAAACGTGCTTTTACGACTTGAAGATGTACAGTCTGGTGGCACTGGTACATACAATGCAGACGCCAAGAATGCATGGAAGTATGAATGGAAGTTGGACAAGTCTGTTGAGTCTGATCGTGATTCGCTTGTGGATACGTTGCTGGAGATTGTTGAGAGGCTTGAAGTGAGTTGTGTTTATGTTGGAGAGCTATCTGCTTATCTGACGATGTACACTTGTTGACGCCCCATTTTTTGGGTAGATGACTGTGGAAGCTTTGGGCAAGAAATGCTGATGCTCTTGGAAATTTTACTTCAACTTATTTGGTGGGAGACGGAGGAAAGTCCTCCCAACACATACACAAAAAACATTATAATAGTTAGTTACTGGACATTTTTGGGGCCAAAAGGGACATATATCCCCTTTTTCTTGTATAATTGCTGTACGTTTTTTTCTCTACCTCTAACATTTTATTTGTGTTTTGGCATGCTATGTTGGTGTGTGGGTGCGGGTTGTTGCACGTGTTGAAGTAATGGTAGCATTGGTAGCACTGATGTAAATGTATTTTTGCGCACGTTCTTTGGGTTTTCTTGGAAGGCGATCAGCTATAGATCCATAGTGGAATAGTGGACTCAACAATTCGAGTATTCGACGTGAGTAGCTATAAAACACGCCGTGTGCCCAATGCAAACTCAAATCCTTAACCGTGAATCACTCAAAACATCAAAAAGCATTACTACAAGATGAGCATCAATCTCGCTACAGGCGAGAACGTACAGCGAGAAATACGAGAGATCTCTACTCCTGAAGAGTTAGCCGCGTTCGTTGAAGTGCAAGTCTTGGCTTACGCTGGAAGGAATGATGCTGCTCCTGAAGCAAAACAAAAGGTAAGGCTTCAAGCTTTGAATTTGTCACTTTATTTGGCACTCGCATGCCTATGATTGGCCTTGCGTTGTATCTTGATCTTGTTTCGTGGAGCTTTGAGCGACATCGTAACCAAACACTCATTTCCCATAGGCATTCAACCGCATGACATCTCGCTCTAAAGATCCACGTACTCGTATCTTTGGGATCTTTCAAAAGGGGGTTGAGGACACGTATACGGACAATGACAGTTATTCGACAATTGTTGATGAAGAGACCAAGAAGGTTATCATGAGGACACCTAATTTAGTCGGGCATTACGTGGTTCATCATTTCGAGTTTAATTTGAGGGGTGTCAAGGCTACACTGAGTGGGTTGGGGACTGTTGGTGTGGTATGTAGTGACCTTGGCTGACTTTTTTTGGGTGGGGTTTGTCAGTCAGTGACTGGCAGGTTCATCGTTACATAATAGAATGTCTACTTCTTTATTAACGCTCGCATGTTGATAGGATTTCTCACACAAGAAAGGTGGAATGGCCAAACAACTCATCCAAACGTATTTGGAAGATGCTAGATCTCAGGGTCTTAACATTAGTGCCTTGCATCCATTCAGACCAGACTTCTATGTTCCTTTCGGATGGAATGCTTCAAATCCGTATTATGAGATCAAGGTACCTCCATCTGCCTTCCCCAAGTCTGGGAAGCGGGAGGTCAAGAGTGCGGTGGGACTCGTCAAAGACACTGAAAAGAACCAGAAAATGCTGCTGGATGTGTATAATTTGTTTGCAGAGTCCAGGCATGGGATGTAAGTTGAGGACTGCAATTGTTGCATTAGATAATCCTCACCTTTGGCTCTTTTGTCGCATCTCACACCCTCATTTTCCTGATGCAGGTTCCAAAAAACGCAAATGGACTGCCCCAATTTCTTCCTCCCTTCTGGATCCATCCAGACTCAAATAGTCGCCTACTTCAACTCGTCTGGTGCATGTCGAGGGTACTTTAAGATGAATTTCGCGTTGGATCAGTTTTTTAGATATGATGTTGTTATTCGGGATTTCGTATATTTGGACGCTGATGCGATGTATGGTTTAATGGGGTATATAAACAGTCAGGCTGATCAGGTTCGCCATGTCATCATGTACGTGATATTCTGAAATTGAAACAGACATTTTTTGCCTGACCCAACTTCTAACTTGTTTGCTGGGATCTTCTTTAGGTATACGCAAGAAATCTATCTCATTCGACTGTTGAGTGAAGTACGAGACCATGATTTCAATCCTTGCATATATGATTTGTATCATCCGGTCGCGACGCTGGCTACTGGACTCGCCTACCGCATCGTGGATGTCAGGAGACTGTTTGAGAAGGATTTGTCGCGGGTCACGTTTAATCCTGATTACGATATCACGTAAGTGTCGTGAACCGAAAAAACTACTGCCAACACTCATCAATTCTAACCATCAATCCTGTTAGCATGCATCTCATCGTATCAGACCCCTTCCTAAAACACAACAACACGCCGCTCCTGATCCAATTCAAGAACGGTGCTTGTTCTGTTCTCTCTGAGGCCAGACCGGACGTCGCGATAGAGATGAATATCCGTGATCTAGTTGGACTGATTATGGGAACATCGAAGCTGTCGACGTTGAATCGAATGGGAGTGGTGAAAGTCGCTCCAGAAGAAAGGATTCGCGTATGTGATGCCATATTCAGTACGGAGGATCTGCCAATGTCTATGACGCTCTTTTAGAAACTGTGACTAGAATCAAGACGACGATAGTTTTTGGGCTTTTAAATTTGAATCTCTAATATAAACATCCATTCAAGTAAAGACAATGTCTAGTATTTTATCGCCCAATCACGTTCGGTCATCATGGAACGGCAAACTTGTCAAACGGACTGGGTACGGCATTCAGTTCTCCACGGCTTTTTACCACTGGGTCAGCAATGTGATTTATGCCCTTCCAAGTCAATTCGCTAACCATCTTGAACCCCTCTTGGAATGCTCTTACACTTCATGAGTTCCTATGGAAACAGGATGGATCTTGTTACGGGCCCTCGCTTGGTTGTGTATCAGATCTCACGCTGACGCACTGTGGATGTGGGCAACTCGGTTGTCTAGTCGACCTTACTAGTTTTGAATCAAAGTCATTGTGGCATTCGACGACATGGCTTGTTGTTCCTATGAAGGCAGCAAACCATACAAGATGGAGAATTATTAGCTATTTTCTCACCATTCCTTGCATCGCAAGATGTCAGTGACGCAGAAAGTTGGGTTTTGGCAAGCACATTCCAGTATATTCACGGCATTTGCTTGGGTTTCCAGGTAACTAACAGTAGTGTCGTTTGTTTCTAATATTTCGTTGTCGCAAGCAAAGTGAAGTCCAGTCATTTGACCTTGTTTGAAGAGAAATCCTCAAACATTGAAAAGTGTTTGGTCTGTGCATGTGATTGCAGTGATTTTGGCAAGCTATATCATAAGTTGGATTGGTCCCCTCATCGCCATACTGCCTGTAGATACAGCTTCATGGCATCTAGTATCGTGAGAAAGTGCTTTGACGTTCGAGTCAATGCACAATTGTAAGAATTCTGATATTTTTGAATTTTTTTGGAAGGAAAAACATAAAGCTACCTCCGTTTTGTGACATGCAATAAAGGATATCGTTCCGGCCATCATTAGTTGTATTCTTATTGCTTCATCTATTGTGGCTGCCACTGCCACTGCCACCTGAACCAATGCAACTGTAACCAGCACATGTGGTGCAACTTGTTTTCATACGCATGTAGTCTCCATGAGATTAAGTCTATTGCGATCATGGCCTCTAGCTTCCCAGCGCATGCTCGGCCAGAATTGGAGTCGAAAATCATTGCAACTCAACTCGACTGGTCGAATTCAATTCCTAAACAGCATTTCTAACCAGATCAGCAGAGGATTCTTCGTCCGGAAGTCCTAGAGTCTTGATTTGGCAGTCATGGCGATCTTCTTCGATAGCCAAAGTACGACTTTCCGTCCAATGTTGATATGGTTAAACAAGAGCATCATTGTACATGTTTCCACTAGTTGGCCGATATTCCAATAGTAAAGCAATGAGTAATCACACCTTAAAAACACGTCTTTTACCCCTTTTTCGGTGAGCGTTTTGATTAAATCTCGCCAGATATGCACTTCACTTCCAAACATCCAATCCAACAAGAACTCACTAGAGGATTGGGGAGAAGGCCTGTAGGAGCAAGGTCCAGACATGCACACCACTACAGGTATGTATACAGGGCATTTCCTAGTGATTCCAGCGTGCTTTGAGACTGCTAATCGGACTTGCCGGCAATCGCTCACATGTTTGTTTTCGTCAATTCCAGGCCATTGCTACAAGGACTCAGGACTCAAGAACGCTACCAGCTATGGATGCGAACCGTACCATTCAGTGACCATCCACACCTATGCATGCCGTATCTTTTCCAGCAAGATAATGGCAGCAAGTGTGGTTGCTCCTACGCCTACGGAGCGTAAAAACTGAATGGGTCTATGACTCCCCACCGTCAGCAGAAGGCGTCTGCAAATAGTGGCCATTCGCACGAGATGATATTTGTATATGGTGCCTTAAACACTCCTCCACCTCGCGAGTCAGTATACTGTGTGCGGTAAGCCCTCCGCCAGTGATATCGACCTTGGCCTCTCTCACTTCTGGTGAGATTGGTCACAGCAAAAAGCGAGGGGGCGTCAAGGGATCGAGTGGATCCACGTTTACGTGGTTGGGTCTTGGTACTGATGGTAGCCAAGACCACAAAAAAAAAACAAGTACCTCACCTCAGGCAACTATATTGGAGTTCTTTTATATCGCAACGCTGTCTTTCGCATATAGGCAATGCAGCCCATGCCGGTCCCAAGCCCGGAAAATGCAGAGGGCCTATGATACTAACAACTCTTTGTACCTTGAACAGTAGATTGTACGTGAATAGTAGATTGTACAGAACAGTAGAAAATGTAATTGTTTTAAATATGAAGGCTGATTGAACTCTACATGATGGTGCTCACCTCTGGAAAATTTGTGTTGCTGGCAGAAGGAGTTCGACAATTTGAAAACTGTGGACCAAGAACAACACAATCGGTCTGTCACTTCCATACACGATTTCACGGAAAAGCGAGAAACACATAGTGTAAAACAACGGGAGAATCTGAGGAAAGTACGCTGGGCCTCTAAATAAATCTCTATATAAACATCACTGAATATGAAGACATTGGTCTCGTCTATTATCTTCCAATCACATTCATGGTGGCCTCGAATGCCAAGAATGTAGCGGCATTGACAGGGAACGCCTGTCAAAGGAGATAAATGTTTTAGAAAGTTCACTGTCAGCTCTGTAAACAAATACGTCAGCTCAGATGTATAATCACTTACCCTCAACATGCACACCCAGAACCCACGGTACAGTCCAGCCATACCCTCGGCCTTGACAGTGGTACTGAAACAATGTATAGCAGACTTGTATTGTCGCTTTGCGGGGTCGAGCGCATCAGTTTGTAATTTGGATTTCACGACATCGATCGGATATATTGAAAACCACATGGCCATTCCTGAGAAGCCGCCGTATATTACTTGCAGGTAGGCGGGTACGTCTGTTGTGTAGAGGAGTGAGGCGATGATTAGTTGATACGTGCAAATCCAGAGCTTTTCGTGTTTAGTTTTTGTCGTCCAATTTCTTTCTTCTTAGGCAAATATGGACATCACACATACCTGATCGTTTCCTGATATTATTCTTTTCCATGGCTCGTTGTATCAAATACTCGTACCTGGTGAAAACGCGAAGAATATGTTTGTTCGAAAACTACTGGTGCGCTTTACGATCAAGCAAAAATGGCCTGGAGAATGCAGCATATATAGTCTCACTCCATTCAGACACTCACGTCAAGAAGTAGGCACCATAACCAATAAATTCACGACCCATAGTGATTGCTTGACCTTTATATATACCAGCAATTCCGAATTGTTTCATTGTCTTTTTGGCGAAATCAACTGGTCCTGAGAATTCTTTTGTGGTTCCTGATTGCACTTGTAATCTCGTCCTAATGTGAGAGAGATGGTTTTCAGTCACGTAACTGGATTAAGTATGATTGTAGTTGCGATTTATCTTTTGTCTGTTCGCTAATAATTGTGGAATTCGTGACGCATTCTTGCTTCGAATGCAAATGTACCTGACGTGTTCAATAGGACCACTCAGTATCGAGTTTGCAGTTCCAGAGACGGCACCAGCCAAGAATAACTGTGACAATGATAATGAAGCAGGGTTTGCTTGTCCAGCCTTTGTGTTTGACTCTGTAAAGGATCGTTTCACGTATTCCAGAGCACCGAATTGGATTGATACACAAGCACCGATACCGATGAGTGGTGTTAGTGTGCCCTGAGAATTAACGTTGTCAGTGACGCGAATGAATCGAAGATAAGCTACACTTCTTTTTGTGGCAACCCAAAACACGCGATAAACAAGGTGACTTGAAGTACCTTGTAGAAGCCACGAAACCCATCAGCCTTGTATGTCTTTGACACACAATCCATCATTGATGAATAGACGGGGTTTTGCAATGATTGGGTTTGGAGTCTGACTTTGACAGTATCAAATGGCTACAGAATTTTGCACAAAGAAGAGGTTGGAAATCACGTTCAGAGTATCAAAATGAGACGTGATGAAGCAAGATGCACACCTGGCCGACGAGGACCTATGAAGTTTGCTGATGTGAGAAAAAAAGGTGTGATAGACCAATAGACCTGTCAGATGCCACTTGCCTGTACAATGCCGCCAACAGCCCCGGCGAACAAGTCCTTCACAGCGCTTGGATTATCGCCCATCTTTGGATTGCTCTTTGGTGCTATCTGTCAAAGTGAACGTCGTTTGTTTTTGAAGTTTTGATTAAGTGACGGAGTTGGAAAATGCAAGTTGGTGCAGATAGATCCAGTAGCAGAGACACCTGGATCTGAATTTTCATAATATTATCAAACTATGTAACGCATTGAAACGCGTATATCATCTCTCGTAGTCTCTTCGATCTGAGGCACTGAATTTGCCTGAATCTTGTAACCTGCGGAAACGGTAATCGACGCAGAGGAGGACCCCTGTATCAGCATAAAGAAGGATGGACGCTATACTAGCCATGCCGAGAAGTGCCAAAGCTCTTTTAATCGTACTTGGCCTTGGCGGCGTTTATGTTGCAGAACGTCGCGTACGAGCATATAATCGAGGTGCGTGTATGATTGTTTCAGCTAATCGCATTTGGCTCTTTGTATTCTTAAGGCACCTTTCAATACATTTAGCTGCCAAGATGCGGAAAATGAATCCTGGGTATCCAGTCGAAGTGTATGGATTCGTATCTAATTTCGGGTACTATATCTCAGACCATCTTCCTCAAGTAAGGCTTGAAATTTGCAGTTTATGAGCATGTAAGTTCATGCAGAGCTAACATGTATTTCTTTTTTACGTGTGGTCGTAGTTTATTCGAACCTGTTTTGGAGTTCCAGTTCCAAACGCGTCTGATGCCGATTGGATCAAATGGGACTCAAAGCATACACTGTCCAATCGTCATCATGATGCTTATGTGGTAACGTCGCCTTTTTTGGTTTCGTTGTTCATTCGCGTTAACCTAGATTTCCTTCAACATAGATCTTTAGGATCCACGCCGGAGAAGCTGCAGTCGTAATCAAGGATCCTGAAGCCGTCATTCAAATCACTCAAAGGCGTATGGACTTTGTCAAGCCAATAGAGCTATATGATTCGGTTGCCTTCTTTGGGCACAATGTTGTTACGGCCGAAGGTAAGGATTCATCAGTGAAAATGTATCCTTGTCTCATCTTTATTCGTCTTTTCTAAAGCAATGTGCTTGTAGGCGATGAGTATGTGAAAGTTTTGTTACCACGGAAAAATTGACTTCTCGCGACAGATAATGTTTTATTTTGCTCGCTATTCAGATGGAAGAGACATCGCCGTATCACTGCCCCTCAATTCAGCACCAAGAACGACCGCCTCGTACACCAACAAACACTCCTGACCTGCAAAGAAATGTTCGAAACATGGAAACCTACCAATGGTTCTCCATCATCAACAATCGACGTCTCAAAAGACATGATGAAGCTAGCACTCGCCGTCATAACGTCTGCTGGATTCGGACTCAAAATCCCGTGGGAAGACGATGAACACCTACTCACACTTCCAAAGGGGCATACAATGTCATTCAAGACATCACTAGTATTGATTATCAAACATTTGATTGATATCATTGTATGGAACCCTGTGCTTGCTAGTATGATTATTCCTGGTGCGAAGGATGCTGTGAGGGCTACGGGAGAGTTTAGAGAGTATGTGAAAGAGTTGGTGAATGATGCGAGATTGAAGAAGGGACAGGAGAGTAATAGTGCGAATTTGTTGTCTTCGCTTGTGAATGCTACGGGGCTCGATGCTGAGGGGCTTGAGAAGCATGATGGTGGGGAGGTTAAGCCGTTGAGTGATTCTGAACTCATGTGAGTGTTGTAGTAGAGCCAGAATTCGTCCTTTTTTTGCTCAAGTGCGAGAAGATGTGGTTGCCCGTTCTAATCATTTTATAAACACAGGGGCAACATATTCGTGTTTCTTTTGGCTGGTCATGAAACAAGTAAGCAGGGCAAAAAGAATATTTGAGCTGAAGAGGTGGCATGTTGTTGACTTCCCTTTTGTGACAATCTCTTCTTAGCTGCCAATACTCTTCAATATGCCTTAGCATCTTTAGCTCTACATCCAGACATTCAAGAAAAGTTATACGAGCATTCTGTTAAAGTAGTCGGGAAGGGCAACGATCCTGAGTTTTCTCATTATCCCGAACTGACATTTGCCATGGTAAGAGTTGAATCTCACAAGGGGCCAAGACCGTTTGAAACTTCCTTTGCATTATTGAGAAAGTCGGTTTGACCTTTTTTTTACGCCCATACTTTATCTAGAATGTTATGGACGAGACACTGCGACTATACCCAAGTGTAGTCAACGTCCCTAAAAAAGTGTCACTGGACCGTGACCAGGTCCTCAAAACATCCAAAATAGACGTACTATTACCAGCTGGCACATACGTCGACCTAATGCCATGTATCGTGCAAAGAGATCCAAGGATATGGGGAGATGATGTCGATGAATTCAATCCAGAACGATTCTACACAGAACGTGCCAAGAAGGCTAAAGACTCTGGTGCTTTCTTGCCATTTTCTGAAGGTGTGTATTTACAGCTTAGGGTTTGAAACGGAAGCTTTACTAACAAGGCTGACTAATTACTCGCAGGTTGGAGAATGTGTCTCGGCAAACGATTCAGTCAAGTTGAGTTTGTGACTGCTATAACGGCAATTAGTTTGAATTGGAAGTGGAGCGTGAAGCACGGACAGAGCGCGGAGATACTGGTTTCGAATAACAAGGGGTTGACTTTGAGGCCAGAGCATCCTTTAAATTTGGTGTTTGAGCCGCGTCAGTGAGGTTAAAGTCACGGGATGTGAAAGGGGTCTGAATCTTGTACGATTTGTATGCCAGTGCTTGCCGAGTATTGATTTTTTTGGGCTTGCTGCCTTGCTGCTTCCTTGTTAGTTTTTATTGATGTTGAGGTGAATAATAAGTAAAGTTCAAAGTAAGCATTGAGAGTGAGAGTACTGTAAGTTTTTACGTGATGTGCATAGTCGTTTTGAGCAGTTGGGCTCCTTGCAAGCCAGGATAACCCTTTGCCTGCGTTGACGCAGATCCAAATCAGTCGGACGCGCTCAAACACGTACCCAGGCCTGTCAAGTCGCTTTGAAACGCACAAATTCGTGCATCCGAAAAAACTGTCACTTTTATACGTAGGTTGTTGAAGGTACAATATTACAGCTATGGATGCTATCCTAGCTATGCCACGCAGTGGCAGGGCTTTTCTATTCATACTTGTTTCTATTCATACTTGAGGTTTATCTCGCTGAACGCCGAATTCGTGCTTACAATCGAGGGAGGCGTTTGATCTTTGACTCACAAACGTCATCTGCATCAGTTCATTTCATTATAGTCACACTCTGAAACTTACTATGTTTTCATAGCCGCCAAGCTCCGTCAACTGAACCCCGGCTACCCAATCGAGGTGTATGGATTCGTGTCAAACTTTGGGTATCTGTTGTCGAATTATCTTCCTCGAGTATGTAGCTGTTTGGCATTGATCTTCGCTTCAAATGATGATACTGACAAATTCCAACTCATCTCCGTTCCTAGTTTGTCAAGCTATTCTGGGGAGTTGAAACTGCCAAACGTTCAGGTAAAGATTGGCTCAGGTGGGATTCAAGACATGTTTTGTTTCGTCGTCATGATTCTGATGTGGTAATATTGTTCATTGGCCTTCCTCTGTCTGTCTGTAGCTTAATTGTGGAAAGGCCAGAAAAAGCCTGGTTGTGAAACGTCTCAAAAAAGCCCTGAACGTGTGAATTGCTGTTTCTTCTGTCTTCTGGCCTTGGGGTTTTTGGATGGTTGTAAGGCAAGTAAGGGTCGGTGTCATCCCCAAAAGGACAACAAAGCTACACGATAAACACGTCTTAGTTCAAACCACTTCAATATACACCAGCATCATTGTCTCTACACGAAAACGCTACGAGTGCACCTTGGCCGTCGTTGGAAGGGACAGTGATTTCTCTCATATTGACCTAGGCCATGGTTAGCTCAAGCTGTTGAGTTTCTTCAAGTTGAAGTTATGGCCGGCGTAGCTGCTATTTGAATTGGAAGCGGAGTACAAAGTACAAAGAGATGTTGGTATCGCCTTGGAAGGCGTTGTGTGAGACCACTTCATCCTATCCGTTGATGGTGACACCACGTGATTGAGTAGAGAGTTAGGGAGCGGTGTGAAGTATGAGAAGGTCAGTGAATGCGTGGTTGGATCTGGGTGTGGGAAGTTTTGAGTATGAGGTTGTGTATTGTGTTGTATGTCTTGACTACTGCTTGCAAGTTTTGATAAAGTAGAATCAATAGAGGAAAGCCAGAGTTTGCCGAAGATTGTGGAATGTGGTATTATTTACGTTATCTTGATTGCAGCGAGAAGCTGGTTTGAAATGTTGTCTACTGTTGAGCAAAACACCGAGACAAGCAACCGGTTACCCGTCATCCGAGCCGAATTCAAGAATTTGACGAATTTGATTATATAACTGTGTCACTGGGCCTTCTCTCTTCTCTCCTTCTCGCATTTTTGCCAATTGTTCAAAACCTCAGAAAGAGCATCCCATACATCCATCGCATCCTCTTGATTGTTTGGTCTTAAAGAAATAGGAGAGTGTATATAAAATGTCGATAAATAGAGTGATAATCCTATTTGCGACGCGTTGTTCCATAATGAAATTGTCCGTTTGACACGTCCAGTGAGTGTGAGTGATTTTGATGTTTGAAGAAATTACCAATAGTTGCCGTCACAAACAAGATCTAAAGATACAGGAACGAAAACAGAGAGTTTGATAGCTGAAAGAGTAATCTCGTCCCGTATATAATATTATTATCATTCAAAATGGCAGAAACTATCCCTACCTTCAAATTAGTACTTGGTAAGTGGATGTCATTCCGCAGCAGAGTCTTGTTTTTGAATCGAATAAAAGCGGATATGTATATATGAATATGACAATTAATATCGCCCCTTTCTTATGTACTAGTGGGCGATGGTGGTACTGGAAAGACTACGTTCGTAAAGAGGCATTTGACTGGTGAATTTGAAAAGAAATATGTTGGTACGTATTCGACTCGATTAGCTTACAGGAAGTATGCAGATGATATGACCGTTATATATCTATGGGCCCATTGCTATCATTGGATCATTCTTGGATCCTGAGTCATATGGGTCTATGTATGATATTAGCTTCAGAATGCTGCACAGCAAAAACCGCAAAACATCAGGCAACATTCACAGCTGCCAGCGAGATCGATCTAAATATCTAGCTTGATTAAATATTTATTCATATTATCCTCGTTATCATAATAGCCACTCTCGGAGTAGAAGTCCATCCCCTTACCTTCTTCACAAACTTTGGAGCCATTTGTTTCAACACTTGGGATACAGCTGGCCAAGAAAAGTTTGGTGGTCTACGTGACGGCTATTAGTAAGTATCTTGAATCATACAATACTGATCGTCATGTGTGAATGAATCATCAGTCATCACGGATCGATGTATGAACCTTAACACTCTCCTACTAATGATTAGCATTCAAGGACAATGTGCAATCATTATGTTTGATGTGACATCCCGAATTACATACAAGAACGTACCAAACTGGCATCGTGATTTAGTCCGAGTTTGTGAAAATATCCCAATCGTGCTATGCGGAAACAAAGTAGATATCAAGGTATGCTTGTAGGGTGGGAATATACTAGGAACAGCATAATGGTTGAGGAACAGATGATATATGGGGTGGTGGAGGGAGCAAAGCAGCGCGATATGTGCTCAACTCATGTCATGACTTCATCGTTGGCTTACATATCATGAACCATTTCTATGTAGGAACGAAAAGTCAAGGCAAAAGCCATCACATTCCACAGAAAAAAGAATCTTCAATACTACGATATCAGTGCCAAGGTAAAACACAAAGAAGCCCCTGTAGAGCACTCAGAAAACATTGCTTCTCTCGCATTCTGCACCACTAAACGCAAAATTCTGTTTTCTAGTCCAACTACAACTTTGAGAAACCATTCTTATGGCTAGCACGAAAACTTGTCGGGTAAGTATTTGGACAATGATGTCGACAATAATGTGTCTTTAATGAGTTGCTCGTCTAGTGTTTTGTGTGTGTTGGCTCAATCGCATCATACTTACACAAACTTTTCCCTCAGCAATCCCAATCTGGACTTTGTCGCTGCACCAGCATTGGCTCCACCAGAAGTCACAGTTGATCCTGCCCTCATCGCCCAATACAACCAAGAACTACAAGATGCTGCAGCCCACCCTCTACCTGCCGAAGATGGTATGTTGTTGCTGTGTTGAAGCAATGTCTGCTGCTTTCCACATTTGCTTGTTTTGCTTAACGATTCGTCTCTGTTTAGACGACGACTTGTAAATGATGTCGATTTTTACAAGCCAGACCAAAAATCGGAATGGTTGTTAGTGGTGCAGATAACAAAAAAACCCCAAAAAAACAAAACACTAAACAAAAAGAGAGAAACGATGCAAGAAACTTTTGCTTATTTTTCGCTTGAGAAGATGCTTTCCCCTACAAGTAAATATAGATATTATACGAAGCTTAAACTCGCATGGGGTTGTCCTGGTCCTTTGTCCCTATTTTCTTTGTTGGTCCTCGCTCATGTGAATGGATGCAGTCCAAGACAGCTCGTTTGTGATGAGGCGATATGATGTTTTATATTTGGATTATGGTACATTTGCAAAATTATACGAGATGCTGCTTTCTAATCTATTTATAACAGAGCTGAATGCTTTGTTGGTGTACGCCAAAACAACCACCCAGTCATCAACACGTCTCGGACAACGTGAGATCTCTCACGCTGCTTTCGTATCTAACTTAGCAAGTCTCGATTGCTGTGACGCAGCTCTAGCCAGCAACAATACTGGTGTATACTCTCTCCTCCTACTATTACTAGCCACAGCAACATCCCTACCACCTTCTACCTCCTCCTCTTCCACACCACCACCACAACTCTCCGCACACTGCACCAAATACTCGACCATAGCACCTTTAATAACAACCTCTCTCCAAACCTCCTTGACAATACCCACATTAACATCCCTACTAACCCGACTGAACCGCCACGCAAACATGTCCTTTGGAAACTCGCACTCGGCTAGGACGAGTGGATGTTCTGGTGCCAAATCATACGTCGGGCGGCCCTCTGACTCGGACGGGGTGGATAGAAGGGTTGATATTATGGATGTTGGTTCGAGATGGGAGCCGATTAGGAAGAGGATTGCCATCATGCAGCGGACTTGGTGCCAGAGGAATGCGCGGCCTTTTACGTAGAAGATTAGGGGTTTGGTATCACTATTACTACTACTATTTTTGGCTGATGCAAGCGCATCAATTTCATCCACACTATAAATCCCGACATGGTCAATATACCTAATATGGGATACATGGCGTGATGGATCTACTTTACAAAAGTTCGTATAGTCGTGCACGCCGAGAAAGTCCTGGCATGCGGTCTTCATTGCTGCGATATCTAGATTCGGCGATGGGGTAAAGTAGTAGCGGTATGCACGGGCGAGACAGTTGTAGCGTGCTGAGAAGGTTGGGAGGACGGGAGACCATGCGAGGATGCGGATTGTGGGTGGGAGGAGTTTGTTGAGGAGGAGTGGGTAGTCTAGTTCGTGGATGTTTTCTATGGGTGGATTGCTCGGTGGTGCGATGCTGCTGTCTGTGGCGACATTTTCTTCAGCTTCTTCGTCCTTGCTAGCCCGATAAGACACCTTTGCAACGTCTTCCCACCTATACGTTCCCCCTTTTACGACATTGTCAATAATACCAGCTGGGTAAACACTCCTAACAAACAACCCCACAACCTGATCAAACGCTGACACGCCTTTATCCGTCCTCCCACATCGTGAATACCCGCATGCCGATCTGTCTGGAATGAGTTTAACTGTTGTGAGCGCATGGAACAGATGCGTTTCGATGGTTGTTACAGTATCGTTTTCTGAGCCTGCGAATCCGTGGTATTCGTGTCCGAGGTAGGCTAATTTGAGGGCGATGGGACGACATGATGTTTTTGTAAAGTCGTATTGTTTGGGTGGGCGTTTTGAGGGTTTAGTTTTTTGGTGTTGTGTGGTTGATGTAGTCGGGTTTGGGGTTGATGATGTTGGATGTTCTAGGTCGTGTAAGCGAGATATGAGCTGTTCTCGTGTCCAGCCATCGTATATGGAGGGAAAGGGAGTATTGATGCTCATTTTCCAGACTACTCATTAGAGAATGTGTGAGCTTAGTGATGTTGCTGAATGATAGCAAAAAACCACAAACAAAAAGCGTCATACCGTTCAGTCACGGATTCCACGTGAGTTCTTAGCTCTATATACAGTACTGATGAGCTATAGCCTTGTTTGATGACATGAAACGCGGATGCAGGTGTTTGGATCAATGCTAGGTTTTTGTGAAGATCGACACATGTTTTGACCTCGAGAAACAGACGTTGACGTGATTTTGGTAGATTACAACACTAAGCTGATCATATGATGAGATTATAAGACACGTTCTGATCTGACTACGTTGGCGTCGAACGTGACTGTCATTGTCAATGCAAAATATATGGAACTGACGTAGTGGTTTACAGCAAGGAAGGAGTTATAACGCGTCAAACTATATAGATCAGAGATATTAGAGTATATTAAGGCCAGATTTATCTCAAAATCTTACTGTTCATCATGTGGGAAGTCGCAGTGACCTCCGACAGTCACCTCCGACAGTCACTTCTCACATTCCAAACATATTTTGTCGTACGAGATTTATAAATCTAGGAAGAAGACTACATTCATTACATTACTAGCCCGTATAGATACATAGTCAGCAGCCCTCTCTCCTATAGTGAATGGAAGATACACCGACAAATAGTTATAAAAATGGAATCATCAACCCAACTCCATATACATTGATACGCAACTTCCAAGGCATAGAGACTACCGATAATGACGATGAAGATGATGAACAGAATACACTGGAGCTCACTTCGCCCACTGAACGTAGAAGAAAACACACTCCCGCCCCAAGCAGAAACAACATCAAGTCACTGGGATTCTTTACGAGCAAACGACGTCAAGCACAGCTGCCAACTCCTACTTCTCAGCTGACTACTCCATCTACAAATGTAAACCCGATAGTGAATGTAGATACTCCTTCTTGGTCACCTGTACAGTATCCTCAACTCACAAGTGCTACTGGTGGTAGTGTCGATGACGATGACGATTACGAGAATGGCGATCCATACGTAGACGAAACGCTGGATCAATCACAGGCATGTGGAATTACATGGGACTCGTGGGACGCAGATACCATACGACAACACTATAATAGGAATCCATACTCGAGCAGCAATAGTTTAGTCGGATCACCGCTCAACGACCCTGAAAACACTCGACCATCATCATCACTAGCATCGACATTAAGGACAACATCTCCAGCACCACGCATGAAACTCCCATTAAACGAACGCTCAGTCGATAGAATGCCGGAATATAAGAATCTAGTCGGGAAAGTCTGGGTTATAAACGACAGCAACTCTATCATGACGCAGCGAGTCAATGTCGAAGGATTTGTACCACCGTCGCGTAACAAGCCTGCTGATCAAGGTTTTTTTGTGGACGATAATGCTGAAGAGGAGGATTATATGCTGGACGATAGTACAACAACTGTTGGTTGGAATACCCGTAAACGGAGCAGACCAGCTGTAGGAAACCATGAAGAAGAAGTGGACGAAGATGTCGAAATGCAAAGTCCATTAAAGAAGAAACATGCTGGCAAGAATAATCTGTTTGGCAAGTCGTCAATGCTGTCTATGACGCCGGCACGCAAGTCATCGTCGATGACACCCAGAACAAGTGGTGGTGCTGGTATGGCTATGGATTTGACGTCACCATTGAAACCGAGAAGCGGTAGTGGCGTTGATCGTGATGGATTCAAGGTGCCAGCTGCTTTAGGGTACAGACGTGGTAGTCCTCGATGAATTGGTGGAACTATTACAGCAGCAAAGGAAGGCTGAAGGTGTTTTTACTCTCATAGTATTTTGGTACAGGTATCTCTCTCTTGAACTTGTAAATAAGTTGCACAGATGTTTTTCTCGCCCATATTGTCATATTGTTGAAATAAATGCTATCATATGTAAATCAATCGCGAACTTGGTCGTCAAAAGCGAAAAAAAATTGGTCGTGATTGCTGCGGGATACTACCAAGGTGGCTTTCAAGGGATAACTTGGACGGCAGCCGATGAGGAGAAACTGGTCTGGAACGAGCTGCTGGTCAAGAATAATCTAGACTGTAAGTGGAATTGTGGATCTCGTGTAAGCGGTTGGCATCATCAGCTTGATCTTTGGTCCTCAACATTTGCGACATGTATGGTTCAGCTTGACCATTATTCCTTGATAACAATGCATATTAAAATCTAAATGGGAACCTCGTATACCTCCATTTTAAAGTTTGGAACTGCCAATCCATTCGCAACATCAAGATCGTTCGACCAGAGATGTTGATTGAGCTCTGTTTCAAGGACGAGCACCTACGAGGAATTTCTCAACCGCTTTCAGCATGTAGATTACTGCCATAGTGGTTCGTTTTTGCTCTCGCATTTGCCACCACTAAACCGTCCTCTCGACGAAACACACCACAATACGATGATTTCAGAGAGAGGACTCTGTATTCAATTCGTGTCAGTTTACGAAACACGAAAAGCTTGAACGAAAGCAACACTGTTGAATTCAAAGTTATCCTTTTTTTTGAGCGAAAACTATTTCTTTCGAAATGTGATCTACAATGATATGCACATTTTTTTGCTTTGGAGACTGAATGGACGGTTTCGTGGCCCCTTTTAGAATTGTTTCGAGAGTATCGTGGGTAGAGAAACGCTATGGAGGAGCAAGTTACAAAAAATCGTGCTTCATACCTTTCATTTTCACGTTTCGCGGGACTGGATCTCTCTGTGAGACCAAAGTTCTTACGCCCCAAAGACTTCGGATCATCAAGACTTTGACGGGCAGCCTCCTTTACAGTTGATGCATCATGGAGTACAAGATCAAGAGACCTATTGGATTTTATCAAATGCGGATCTGTCACTGCAAAAACAAACTCTTATATCCTCTACCATGTTGAGTTGCTCTCTGTAGCAAGACTTGACTGGAACGATTGGGTTTCGTATGCCATCAATTACCAGCTTGGCTATATTTTCAAACTGGCTAAAAACAGAATGGGGGGTTCGCTCGTGTTTAATAGATCGAGAGTGTTAGTTCCTCGACTCGAGTGTAAGCAGAACATGTGTGCATAGGTCTTGGTGTTGTGGCAAAGTTCAAAGCTTCGGGAAAGTGGTTGCAAAATCTTACAGCATGCTTTGGAACTGGAGCTAATGTAGATAGATGGAGTGTGGATGGTGGTTGTTCTTTTTTGGGGTATGTATTGCTGCACAGTTGGTAGTTCGTTTTTTGATTTTGTTTGATGGGGTTGGAAACTGCAGTGAAGAGACGAAAGAAGAGTATCTAGCGGTGGATGCTGTACTTTCTGATATATCTACATTCTCCTCTTGTCTCATACTTGAAGTACTAGATACTAACTTCAACAATGTTTGTATAGGGCTCAAGTACTTACATTTATAGCACAAGGAGGTAGGGTGTGGGAGTTTGGTGAGCTGCGCCAATGTGGAAACAGCTTTTGGCGTATCATTTGGGGTTTGGGTGTATTTTCGGTTGGATTGAACGTCAGTTTGTGCCTTATTGGCTGCTTGCGGCCAGGTGACGAGCTTTTTCGGTGTCATAGGTACCGAACTAACATACTGCTTGCAAGAGGACAAGTTGGAATAAACTTGCTCTTGGAGAGCATCAGAAAAAGCACTGTCCTTTTGTCTTTTTTCGGTGGTTTTTCTGGTTTGGACTGAAACCAAGATGGCAAAATACGCTCTGAACGGGCAGGCTGGTAATTCAGGACACTATTGAGCTAACCAGTTGTATACACGATAAAAAACACTCCATTTTGGTTTGAGTCTTGTAAGCTAAGTACCAGAACTTCTGATACCTTCATGGGGATTTAATGTGGCCACAGCCGGTTCCAAACCCGGTTGAGATATACAAAGGAAATCCCCTTATTGTTTGACACTGGTTGCCGTTGTCTCCGTTAATTGTTGCGTCATGCTGACCCTCTTTGACACTAATGTCTGCCGATCTTCTCATAAATTTTGAAATTTTGAATAAAGCACATTCCTATAACATTCATCGTTTGACTTGTATACGCGTCGCGAGTTAAAAGCAGTGATCTCTCACAGTCGTCCTTCCAATGCCCAATGTCGTTCAGATATAACTTGGACGGAAGCAGACGGGAAGAAACAGATCAAGAACGTGCTGCCGATGAAGAAGAATCTAGAAGACGATCGAATCGTGGATCCCATGTAAGCTTCGCTGATCTTAAAGTTTGAACTTTTTGAAACCAGAAGCTGGAGCATTTCGATAAATCTATCGATCTATAACAAATCCCAATTCCTGTATTAGGGACCTCGAATAGCTCCGTTTTCAAGGCACGAAGCTGCATCCTTTGCTTCCAAAGTGCTGGTTTACTCACAGCATGAAACTCCTTGGACCAGAAATGTTGACAGAGCTTTGTTTCAAGGCATGCTGGCTTATTCAAAGACGGATTTTCCTCGTTTTCTACGTGATGAATTTATAAAAGCTCACTTCTGAACCCCTTTACGCTACGCTTAGGCACCACAGAACCACCTTTTCGACGACACTCACCACAATACGATGAATTCAAGGAATTCTACATCAAATACGTCAATCTACGAAACACGAAAACCTTGAATGAAATCACCGCTGCTGATACTGCAAGAAGGCCGATTGCTGCTTTTGCATTGGAGACCGAATGGATGCTCATGAAGACAGCCCTGCAGTTGTTTCAAGACTATAGTGTGAAAAAGCGGACTGCCTTAGAAGAAAAAGTTACAAAGGATCGTGCTGCTTTACCAGTTTATGCTTTTCGCGAGCAGGTAAAGCTAGGGTTTGTGATGTGACATCCATTAGCGAAAAACCAACAGCAAGACCTGAAGATTGAGGTTTTTCCCACTCAATACTGCTTATTGCCTTTTCGATAGATTGTTGAAGCAGTCAAAACCAACCGTGTCGTATTGATTGCTGCTGATACAGGTAGCTTTATTTTCGGAGACGTCCTGATTATTGCACACGATCTCATCACTTTTTATTCAAAGGTGCCGGCAAATCTACACAAGTCCCACAATACCTAATTCAAGCAGGCTGGGATCGTATAGCATGTACCCAACCTCGTCGAATAGCGTGTTATTCCCTTGCACGACGGGTCAGCTACGAGAGTTTCAACGTGTATGGATCTGAAATCGCATATCAAGTACGATTTGAAGGGACCAAGACTGCCAAAACAAAAATTCTGTTTTTGACTGAGGGGTTGCTTTTGAGGCAGGCTGCTGCGTAAGTTTTGGTGAATATTGGTTGCTTGTTTGCAACGACAGGTCCGCTCACGAGTCTGAGTCATCGCACCACCTTGCTCTTTAGAGATCCAATGCTAGCACAGTATTCGGTCATCATTGTGGATGAAGTCCATGAACGACATATTACATGTGATTTCTTTCTAGGCGTGCTGAAACGATTGTTGGTCATTAGACCTGATGTCAGGATTGTGTTGATGAGTGCTACAATCAATGCTCAATTGTTTTCAGAGTATTTTAATGCTCCTGTCATTGAGGTAATGTTTGGGTCCTTCCGAGGACGGCAAAAAAGGTCTGTGTATATTCCCAGACTTGACCTTTGTTTTGCCAAAATAGATTCCTGGTCGAATGTATCCAGTAGCGATACACTATTTGCCTAGTGAAAAAGAAGATCCAAACCTGGTTGATGAGAAGATAGCTGCTGAACGTCGAAAGTCGCGAGTCAAGCAATCCATCGCTTCCAAGGGTGGTAAAATCTCTGCAGGTATGGTCGAGCCATAAAACGTTTGGTAAATTAGTCTCCATGGCCAGAGCTCACATTTTCGTCTTTTCAGCACCATATCTTCAAATTATGGAACGCATCGATCAAACAATCCCAGAATCTGAACGTGGTGATTTACTCGTCTTTGTCTCTGGAATGCAAGAAATGACTACACTCTCAGATGAATTGAGAAATTATGCACAGCATACCAAGAAATGGATTGTTTTGATGTTACACTCTACATTGTCCGTTTCTGAGCAAGAAAAGGTATATTCTGCAAAAGCTGGCCTGTTTTGTAGCGTCTGCTCATGTTTGATTTGAAACTAGGTGTTTGATATTGCTCCTCCTGGTGTTCGTAAATGTATTCTTTCTACTAATATTGCCGAAACGTCTGGTAAGTGCGGCATTCAATCACACAGTTTTCAATTTAAACTCTTTTGTCCATAGTCACCATCGACGGCATTCGATTCATAGTTGACTCTGGTAAGAAATCTTCACGATCCTTTGCCCATGCTTCTATCTCAAAATATTACATGTGAATAGGCAAAGTCAAGGAGATGGGTCATGACGCAAGTGAACTATGCCTTGTTCTATCTAGCCTGGAAACTGTTGTAACATAACTTGCTTTAGGTCTCTACCGGTGTCTCTAAACTTGCAGAATACTGGATTTCGCGGTCGTCTGCCAAGCAGAGAGCTGGTCGTGCAGGTGAGATATCATTCAGACCCTTCTTATGATTTTTTTGTCCTCCTCCTCGAGTTGAATACGTCGCTCTCTTTAGGGCGTACCGGTCCAGGCGAATGCTATCGCTTCTATTCCAAAAACGAATATGATAAACTGAATGAGTTTCCTGTACCAGAAATTTCAAGAGCACCACTCGAATCGGTCATGTTGCAGATACGGGCTTACGGATTGGGAGATCCTCGTCGTTTTGATTTCATTGAGGTGTGTTGAGATGTGGGAGAATTTCTTGAGCTACATTCAATGCATTGTGACGTACCATGTTTTTTTCTCTCTAGCCACCACCTGAAGAACACATCACCTACGCTATAACTCGATTACAAAATCTGCAAGCTCTAGATGCTCAAGAGCAAATCACACCTTTGGGGCGTGTCCTGTCGATACTTCCTGTTGATGTTGTTTTGGGGAAGTTGATGATTCTTGGAACGGTGTGTTGAGACCGAAAAAAGGGAATGCGATGCTGGTGATTCAGTTGGGCCTGAAACTCTCTTTCTTAGATTTCTGACCTGATCAATCCAACACTTATACTGGCTGCTGGTTTGTCCATACCGTCACCTTTTATTCGCGTTGACGAAGGGAAGCTAGACATCATACGAGTATGTTTGTATTTAGTGCGAGTAGTTTTTCGTTGTTTAGACTTTTTCTTTCCGCTACTCAGAATCGAAACGAGCTAATGTCAGAGGATGGTGATCCATTTACATTGTTGAATCTGTTTTCAGAATGGTTGCAAGTGAAGTCACGAAAACAGGTGAATGTTGCCATATTGTAGCTGAGGCTATTTTGGCCGCTTACCCTTTTGATATTTGATTGAGTAGGAATCAACAAAACAATGGTGTATTCGTCGTGGTGTCGAAGAGCAACGATTATATGAAATGGTCAAACTCACCCAACAGTTTGAGCAAGTGTTGAAGGAGAATTTGACTGAAAGCAATGACGATGATGGTGAAGGGGAGGCACCAGTTTCAAAGGAGGAAGACGAAACTGGTAACGATACTGGAGAGAGCGTTTTGGGCAAGAGACGTCGAAAGGATGATGCTGATTGGAATGTAAGTTACTTCTGCTACCTCGACGTACTTGACGAAAATGACGTATGTTTGTTGTTTGGTCATTTTCCCAGGATCCTGCAGCAAGACTACGACGACGGCAAACAGCTATGTTGGAACGTCAGAAACGGGAACAAGGAGCTGGAAAACGTAAATTTTTGAAGCTGGAAACTGACGATGATGCTTCCCTAGATGTGGATGAAGCACCTAGAGGTAAGCCAAAACCTCAAAACAGAAGTTACTCTATTGTGACACATAGTGTCTGGTACTACGTTAGATATTGCTGAGGCTTCCATCAACGAACTTGAATTTGCTTTAAAGCACGATCCAAAGCATTTATTGGAAAAATCATCTGTTGCATCCTTGACGAATCGAGATATCTCGTTACTGAAATTGATACTGTGTTCCGGGTTGTATCCTCAAATGGGCATACGAGATGACGCCAATGCACAGAAACGGACCACTGAACATGTTTTCCATACCAAAGCTAAGAGGTATAATCGTACGTATTGTAAGTTGATTTTTTCTTTGACTTTATAACTTGATTCGATGTAGGTTCGTATTTATGCATCCTACGAGCGTCTTTGCAGTGCATCCAGAGTTTCTGCTTCCTAAAGAAGGTGGGACGAATTGGAATGGTGCAGCTACATTTTTTTCGCTGGAATCTAACGCCAAGTTGCATTAGCGGGTCCAAAAATGAGGACACCTATAGGATTTGATCAAATGCGTTCTGTCACTGCAGATACCAATGCCCCCGAACTTGTCTGTTATGTTGAGTTGCTTCAAACGACCAAACCATTTTTAACAAATGTGTTTCGTGTGCCATCAATGCCATCTTGTCTTCTCTTTGCTAGATCCAGTACGACACTACTCAATATTGGATTGATTAGTCGGAAGGATATGTCTTAACATTCTCCTCATCTAGTGGATTTATCATGGGACTTTCTACATATCGTTGTGGACGGATGGCTTCACTTGTCATTCCCCGACCGAGAAGTAGCTGAGAAATGTTTGATATTGTCTAATTGGTTACGAACAGCTTGGGATTTGCTCATATGGCGACAGTTGGAACGCGTACAATCCAAGTTGGGAATTGCTCCGCCTCCCAAGGATGATTCTAACGGTGCTGAAGTAACTATTGGTACTGTTGTAACAGATGTGCTTGAACGAGGGAGTCCAGATGAGGATGCTGGAGTCAAGGCCAGAAAGAAAAGATATGTAGAGTTGACTCATTTTGAGTTTGTACCTCATGCTGTTATGAGACTTCGAGAAGATTGGGTTAATGGATGGTTGAGACGTGGTGTTAATGATTTTGAGGAGTTGGAGTCCCAAGACGTCATGGGTATGTACCATTGAGTTTTCTTGACCTCTTTTCTTCTATTGATGCCAAAAAAGCTGACTATTGTGTTTTTTACAGACCGATTGGGTCAGTTTCTCGATATTGAATTCCTTGGAAGGGTAGAGAGACTGAGAGTCCAAGACCTGCATCTTTACGTATGTGCTGATGATTATTGCATAGTATTGGCAGTGGTTGACATCTCTCTTTCACCATAGTTTGGTTATGATCCTTACAAAAGTTACGACTCATCACGTGTCGAGGCAACTCCAAGTCTCAACTATTTCTTCGCACAACGGCCACCAGCCATGTCGTCGATACTAAGAAATCTACTCGAATTGCCAAATGAGCAGGACTTGGAGCCATCCACTATGCCGAAAGAAGTCAAACCACGTCCAGCTGTGGTTCCAGTCAAGTCGAAGGACGATGATATGATAGCTGTTGTCGAACCAAAAGCTGGTCGACAACGATTTGAATGTACAAACTGCAACAGCATTTTATTATTGACGCCGATAGAGATTCTTAGACATAAGCAATCGTGTAAGTAACATGGAGCCAACATTGTAGAAAGACAGAGAGCAAGTAATATATCATTTGCATGCTTATGAGTAAGTGTTTTTTTGGATTACTGGTGTTTGGATTCGATCTGAACGAGACAAGTCTGTGTGGTGGACGTCTGTTAAATTAAACTCAAAACTCGAGCACCACTTCACTAACCTCAAGCTGATTGGACGGCAAGTCCAGAACCTACCTTCTAGGTTAA
Organism: Synchytrium microbalum; assembly: GCF_006535985.1. Taxonomy (NCBI): domain Eukaryota; kingdom Fungi; phylum Chytridiomycota; class Chytridiomycetes; order Synchytriales; family Synchytriaceae; genus Synchytrium; species Synchytrium microbalum. The sequence goes on along the minus strand of NW_022158355.1, from coordinate 626,458 downwards.
CCCTCAAGCTCGACGGGAAACTTGCTGGGGACATGTTTTTTATAGAAATGGTTAGACAGGTGCCGCAAAAGCACAATGACTAAGGTAGGTTCTGAATGCCCTCGATGAAGCCTCATGGTACATAGGGACCTTTGAAGACATGTCAACGAGGAAGTGACGGGAATGACGAAAACACAAATGTTACCCTGCATGCTCCAGGGACCATATCCAACGGGTATCTGAAGACTTCTAAACGAGCACTGTTGGCAGCGCCGGTTGAAACAGACGATTAAATGTTCCAGAGTCGAAATGAGGTTTACGAGTGGTTACTCTGGGACCCTCAATAAAACGAGTCCACGCTGCCCTACAGAAAATGTAGCGTTCCCTCGGAAGAGGCTAGAGGCAACGTAGTGTGCCCAAACTTGACGAATGAGAACCAAACTTGATCTAATAGGCTCTAACAGACCAAACCATTTCCTAAGCACCGATCAAAACGAAGCATACATTTTCCAACCGACCCGATCTTTATTTCATTGCTATTCTATATTAAACACTCTGAAGCTCGTTCGATGTCTACATTGGTTTACCAGGGCACGACAGTTCCATCATAGTTGTAGAATTTACCACTGTCAGCTTTAGTCAAGCCATCAACGACTTTTAATAGCGAAGTAGCAGAGACATCGGTGGTGATAGCGATTGGGAAGTCTTTGGCAGTGACTCCAATACTGGCAGCCATATCAGTCAGTACCAAGCCAGGCTAAAAACACAATGTAAAGTCAGACTTGAAACAGCACAAATGCAAATATGTCAGCTATCTCTTACATGAGAGGTAATAATAGTAACATCTGGGTTTACAGCGGCCAGTGTGGCAGACAACATATTCATTGCAGCTTTAGAAGTACGGTAGGCTGGTGATGCACCATAGCCGATTGTTTCGGTGGTAGCTTGGATAGAGCCCATGAGAGACGATATGTTTAATACTTTGGCGTTGGAGCTTTTTGATAAGAGTGGGAGGAGCGCGACTGTTACATAGTATGATGATAGGGCATTGGTGCTGAAGCCGTCCAAGAAGTCCTTTCGTGGTCTGGACGAAATGGATGTGATCAGGTTAGGAAACCGTTCTTGACAAACGGTATCAGGTTCGCGATCAAGGTCTTTGCAGAAAGCCAAACTTACACTTCAGCAAGGGTAGCCCGTGGAGTAGGCAGAATACCAGCATTGTTAATCAGCACATCCACACCGTTGGGGAAAGCAGCTGTGACTGATGACGTAAAGGCCTTGATCGAGTCGTCACTGTCGACATCCAGAGTAAAGATGTGAAGACGGCCGGGATAGTTCTTTGCCAGTTCAGCTAGTTCTGTAGCTTTTGCTGGCGTACGGACGCCTGCAACGACCTGGGATTTATCGTTTTGTAAAAGGGTGTATTTTACGAGAGCGAGACCGATTCCCTACGAGAAAGAACGGTAATTGTGAGTTGAGGAATTGATTGAAATGCAGTAAGAAATGCAATAAAAAATAAAAAAAACTCTACTCACTCGGCTGGCACCAGCGACAACTACGTTGTGAGACATGGTTTGATTAGTGATTTAAGAACGTGAGAAGGAGAGGTAGGTAGATTTGGGGTGTTAAGCTTGTTGCTATAGAGCTTGTTGTATTTTTTTGTTGAGATTGAGTGGAGGAGTTTGATTCTGTTTGCTTTTAACTTATAGTGGTGGATTATTCATCTTTTCTTCGTAAGCTGACAAACTTGACAAAAGCTGAGTTTGAAATTCTGATAAATCACAATCAGGCCAGCAACTGCAAAGCGTAGACGACTGCATTGTATCATTGCTTGAATATTCAGGGTTTGTAACAAGTTATCATTCGCTATATGATACTTATTGCTCTGGAAACAGGAGGCTTTTTTTCAAAGTGTGAGAAGCCGCAAACCGACATAATGGCGAGACTGTCGCACTGATTCTTGCTAGTGCGAGTGGCCACCGACACACGTGCACATAGAACGATCTCTATTATAAGATCCTAATCTTCGAGTTAATTTCACGTCTTCAAATTGCGGGGATTGTTTACTCCAAGTTTCTCGGAGCGTGACGCTACACACTACCCCACTACAACAACTATTGAGACGCGTTCCATTTATCACACGAATTGGGAGACACTACGCAATATTTCATAAAAGCAGCAGTTGAGTTTGAAGAATGTTGAAATTAGACAAACTCTTGATTGAAAGGTCAGACGTCAGGCAATGTGAGTAAGCCCATATTGTAAGCCAAAATAAGTATAGATATTTGAAACCAACCAACGTTTATTCAACACGTATGCAGTATAGAAACAGTTTAATGTGCATCCTCATTGTGAGGTTCTTGGTCTATATACAATATTGCCCTTTACCAAGGCAAAGTAGTTCCATCATAGCTAACGAATTTACCACTATCAGCTTTCGTTAAACCATCAATAACCTTCAATAGAGACGTAGCCGACACTTCAGTAGTAATAGAATTGGGAAAGCCCTCTTTGATTCCGGCACTTGCCGCCATATCAGTTAATACGACACCAGGCTATGAAGAGAAGTATTTCAGAGTCAGTCTTATCTTGCCAAGTATTTCAGCAATGGGACGCTTACATGAGACGTAACAATCGTGACATCCGGATTAACGGCAGCCAAGACAGCAGACAGCATATTCATAGCAGCTTTAGAAGCACGGTATGCTGGTGTAGCCCCGTAAGCGATTGTCTCGGCTGCAACCCCGATTGAGCCCAAGAGAGATGATACGTTCACCACTTTGCCGTTGTTGCTCTTTGATAACAGTGGGAGGAAAGCGACAGTTACGTAGTATGATGATAAGGCATTGGTGTTAAATCCGTCTAAAAAGTCCTTGCGAGTTCTAATCGGCGGATTTGATAGGAGTGAGTTCATAATTTCAAACATCGATGAAGACGCTCTGGGCAAGCAAACTTACACTTCAGCGAGAGTAGCTGTCGGAGCAGGCAGCACTCCAGCATTATTAATCAACACATCAACCCCATTTGGGAAAGCAGCTGTGACCGATGCAGTAAAGGCCTTGATGGAGTCGTCGCTGTCGACATCCAGGGTAAAAATATGCAGACGGCCGGCATAGTTCTTTGCTAATTCAGCTAGTTCTGTAGCTTTTGATGGCGTACGGACGCCTGCAGCGACGTGGGATTTATCGTTTTGTAACAGAGTGTACTTTACAAGAGCTAGACCAATTCCCTGTGAAACAGGAAGGTAATTGTGTGTGGTAAGTTGATCGAATTATACAGTACACACTAAGAAAATCGGAGAATAATCAAAGGACTCTACTTACTCTACTGGCACCAGCAACAACAACATTGTGAGACATGCTTTGACTTAAAACGTAAGAAAACGGCACGGTGTAGACGGTGTAGATTTGGTTGGGGTGTTTAGCTTATTATTACGGTCGTGTACCTTTGAGTGTCTTGTTGAGATTGAATGTAGCAGCTCGTCTCTGATTCCTGCCTTTTTATAGTCTTAATTATTCATCATCCCTTCTTTAGGCTGACAAAATGCTGGGTTTGAAATTCAATCGATCATCGATTTGCCATATTGCCTATCAGAGCTGAGGAACGACAAAGAACACGCCGCGGGACGCGTTTCTGCTTGAATATAACGCCTAATTCGAGCGGAAACGTATTGCTCAAGGCGTGTGTTCCGCAAACATTGGCCGCGTTGCCGCAAACAAAAATAACATGTGTCTTTTAGCACTAGAACACTGCAACTAGAACGTAACCATCCAGCACGTTTCCAATACAGTGATCTTCTTGATTTTCATCAAACTTTTATATCTAAACGGACGAGTTCATTTGAAACAGCGTACACAAGATTGCGAGTTCCGAGAATAGGTGCATGATAGTAAAGACTCGTGTGGCTAGCTCACTTGATGCCAATTCATTCTCAACCATTCTCCAACTCAGACGCCATACCGAAGGGCTTATCCTGCTTCTCATCAGCTTGGTATACTAATGGATTTGTTTGAAGTAACCACTAACCCGGAAAGTGGAAAATTTACAAGAGAAGACTACAAAGCGAACTGTGGACAAGAAAAAATTAACGAATCTACATTTTAATGGCAACTTTATTCAATTTCTATGCTATTCAAACACCATGCATGCTTGTTATTTATTCTAATAATCTTTACCAAGGCAGAGTAGTTCCATCATAGCTCAAGAATTTACCACTATCAGCCTTCGTCAATCCATTAATCACCTTCAACAGCGACGTAGCAGAGACTTCAGTAGTGATGGCGATCGGGAAGTCCTCGGCATTGACTCCAATACTGGCAGACATATCAGTTAATACCAAACCAGGCTAAACAAAGAAAATAAAGTCAGTTCTCAACTTTATCATTGCAAAAACCGTACAATATGAGGTTCTTACATGAGACGTAACAATCGTGACATCCGGGTGCACAGCAGCCAAGGTAGCAGACAACATGTTCATGGCAGCTTTTGAAGCACGGTATTCAGGATTTGGCCCATAACCAAGCGTGTCGTGAGTAGCACCGATAGAGCCCATGAGAGAAGATATGTTTAACACTTTAGCATTGCCGCTCTTTGATAGGAGGGGGAGGAGAGCGACGGTTACGTAGTATGACGATAGTGCGTTCGTATTGAAGTTGTCCAAGAAGTCTTTTCGTGGTCTAGTGACGCGGCAGTGGGTTAGAGCATGTTTTCAAAAGTTTTCAACTACGTTCACCCAACAAACAGAACTGTTTTACCAAGAAGACTTACACATCGGCAAGAGTAGCTTTCGGTGTAGGCAGAATACCAGCATTGTTAATCAGCACATCAACGCCATCGGGGAAAGCGGCTGTGATTGATGACGTGAAGGCCTTGATGGAGTCGTCACTGTCGACATCCAGAGTAAAGATATGCAGACGACCTGGATACTTCTTTGCCAACTCAGCTAGATCTGTAGCTTTTGATGGAGTACGGACGCCTGCAGCGACATGGGCTTTATCGTTCTGCAAGAGCGTGTATTTCACGAGAGCGAGACCAATTCCCTGCAAGAAAGATCAACAACTGTTAGCTGATTAATTAAATTCAATGCGCTCAGAAATGAGATAATTAATATATGAACTCTGCTTACTCGGGAAGCACCGGCAATAACGACGTTATGAGACATGATTTGTTTTTGTGGTGTGGTGAATGGAGTTAATATGTGTGATAGTTTTGATCTAGCTTGATTTTATGGAGCTGGTATGTCTTGTTGCGATGGAATGAGGAAATGGTCTTGAAATCGCCTTCCTTTTATAGTCTTGGATTTTTCAGCAGCTTTGTTCGACATGCTGACAAAAAGCTGAGTTTGAAATCCCAGACACTAGGCGTTGTCAATCAAGTTCAGGACCTGCAAAGAAGTATCTACGGCCATCCAGTATTGCTTACGAGATTGATGATTTGGGTCTGATCTCGATATGAGTCTTATTTCTCAACGTGTCTCCAACAACAAACTCAATTCAGGCGCCGCAGATCAAAATATATCCAACCCGGCGGTACGAAACCGTTGCGAGAGAATAGAGATTATAAAAGATATGTCAAAACGTTGTAATTGATGTGGATTAAACCTGTTCATGAACAAGCCCAAAGTCATTTTAGACACAGACGAACAATCACAGAGGAAACAGTGTTGGATTGACCTTTCATATGCTTCATAACTGCAGAACGTTACTGCTGGTGTCAAGTGAGGAAGTGTTAGAACAAGCGATACTTAAGTTGGACTTGTCTCGTAAAACCCGTATATGTGATCCCTAAAGTGAACAAAGCTGATCCTTGAACGGAATCAGCCCACTAACCATGATCTTAAAACAACGTGAGCATGCATATTTCAGCCCAACTAATCTTTATTCTACTGCCATGCAATATATAACATTTTGATGTTCCTGCTTTAGACTACAATTTTTTCTACCAAGGCAAAGCAGTTCCATCATAGCTCAAGAATTTACCGTTATCAGCCTTCGTCAACCCATCAATCACCTTCAACAGCGACGTAGCAGACACATCGGTAGTGATTGCGATTGGGTGGTCGTTGGCATTGATTCCGATACTGGCAGCCATATCCGTTAGTACGACACCAGGCTAAAAAGAAGTGAAATTAATGAGTATGGATGAGCTATCAAAACAAAGGAAGATCTTCTTACATGAGAAGTAACAATCGTCACGTCGGGGTTAACAGCAGCCAAAGTAGCCGACAGCATATTCATTGCAGCCTTAGAAACACGGTATGCTGGCATTGCCCCATAAGGAATTGTGTCCGGGACTAGGCCGATAGAGCCCACAATAGACGATATGTTTAGGACTCTAGCGTTGGTGCTCTTTGATAAGAGGGGGAGGAGAGCTACAGTTACGTAGTACGATGACAGGGCGTTCGTGTTGAAGGAGTCCAAGAAGTCCTTCCGTTGTCTGTTTGGTAGGTTTGAACGGGCGTGAGTTTATGATTTCACAGTTTGATGACGGCTTTTGGCAAGCAACTTTCTGACAGTAAACTTACTCATCAGCAAGAGTAGCCCGTGGGGTAGGCAGAATACCAGCATTGTTAATCAGTACATCTACACCGTTGGGGAAAGCAGATGTGACCGATGCAGCGAAGGCCTTGATGGAGTCGTCACTGTCGACATCCAAGGTGAAGATGTGAAGACGGCCTGGATAGTTCTTTGCCAATTCAGCTAGCTCCGTGGCTTTTGATGGAGTACGGACGCCTGCAGCGACATGGGCTTTATCGTTCTGCAAGAGAGTGTATTTCACGAGAGCGAGACCAATCCCCTACAAGAACGAGCGGTCATTGTTAGTTGATTAATTGATTGAAATGCAGTAAGAACTGCAATAAATACTAAATAAACTCTACTTACACGACTGGCACCAGCAACAACTACGTTATAAGACATGATAGTTCTTTATGTGTGTGAAGAGGTTGGCGGATAGCTTTGCGGATGAGTAGTAGCTGTTTCGATAACGGCTCTATCGGTTCTGTTGATATTGATTGTAGGAATTTGTTGGAGGTCGTCTTGGGTTTTATAGCCTTGGACCTGGGCCTTGGATTATTTATTCTTGCCGGTTTGCAAGCTGACAAACAAGCTGGGTTTGAAATCTGAGACATGAGACATTGTCAATCGAAGTTCAGGAACTGCAAAGAAGGATCCAGGCGCAAGCCGCAATTTGTAGGTATGACATTCAGCCCCTGGTCTTCAGTGCAAACTTATTTCTGAACGTGTGCTCAAATAAAAATCGGTTTAGACGCGCATGTGAAATACATCCAAACCTGTAATACGAAACCCTTGTGAGCGAATGCAGACTGTAAAATCATATCACGAAGCGATATAACTGACATGAATCAAACTTGTTTATACATAAGGACGAGATCTTTCAAAGACAGCAGAAAATTACAGAGAAAACAGTGTTCGGATGTAACAACAGGACTCATATAGTAAACTGATTGGGTCCCAGTATATATCCAACTGGTATCTAAATCATTTCGAAATAAGTTAAGTTCGAGAGTCATAAACGAAAAAAATACACTCCAGCTTAAAGTTATGTCAATGAAGCAAGCACTTACAGAGGTATCATTCATATCCTGTACCAGCGCATTCAGCGTAGCTCCATCAGCAGTATGTCTCCAATCCTGCCATTCTCCAGACTCGAACTTGAAATACTCGAAATGTGCCACCATTTTTAAATTGGGCATCCATAGGCGAGTTTCTTTCGACATGTATAGTTGCTTCCACCATCCTTGTTTACGTGGTATTCCTGCTGATGTGGAGCCGGGGTATGGTGGGTTGTTGGAGTCCCTAAAGGTGAAGATGGTTCAGTCTGGGACCAAAAACAATCTAAGTCCGATTCCCAACAATGGGCCTTACGTGTAACCACCCCAATGATATTCAGCAGCTCCTTCAGCAAGCGCATATGGCTTGCCTTGCTGAACAGCGAAATCGTAGATGTTGTAGAAGGACAAGTCGGAATTCTCTGTTCCGTTGCCTGTTGCAGTATCAACAAACTTGTAAACCCAGTCGGGTGCATCTATGATAACCAAAAAAGCTTAGCCTGTCGCTGCCTATGAGTACACTCGTTGTATGTGGGGCTTGCTCACCATTGGCGTCACTCCAATACTGGTTTCGCTTAAAGTAGAGCGAATTGCCAATCCAGTCTACATATTTGGCACCAGGCCAAAATGGAGTCCACGCTATACAAATCCAAATGCTGTCAGCCAAGTGCATCAAGCTGCGATTAATGTAACTTCGTGAACGAATCTTTTGTTAGGCTTACGATCTAAACATGGGGGGAATGGTTAGAACAAAAAAAATAATTCAATAAAGTCAATCGATAGTAACAGGACGTACTGTCTTTCGCATCAATGTTCCCATCCTTATTAGTATCCATCAGCTGCTTGTCATTATAACTCGACGGCCATCCGAAAGGAGAACTGTCTGGCCCAATAGTATTTGGGGCCCATACGAGAGCCGTACTCTGAAAACGAACGAAAAATGTATGAGAAAAGGCGATATCTTCCTTTTTTTGCAGAAACATCAAATGCTTTACCGTAGCACCATAAGTCTGCAAAGCAGTCCACAGCTTGATCCAAGACTGATTGAATGCAGTCGGCTGTTGGCCATACGACATCCAATTAGCATTGAATTCAGGCTGCCATCGCAACATGAGCGGCACTCCGCGCTTGTTGACGTCGGCACAAGTGTATCCAATGTCTAATATTTGTAGAAAAACACTACTTAGCACTGCAAAAAAGGTTGACGACACTAAATAAATGGTGCTCACCATTGTAGACAGCGTCCGAGATACCATATCCACCAGAAGATATTGTTATTCCCATCACAGCACCCAAACTTCTCACACCTCCCATGTAGTTGTATATCGTCCATTTCGCTCCTGAAAAATCACCATTAAGAGACCTAAAGAGTATCCGCAAAAGGAAAATCAGATTCAGACCCAAAAAAATGACTTTCCGGGGATTCCCGTTGATGCGATTTTCCACATACACGAAAAACCAAAACACAGTTGGTCCAAAGTTTTGCAGCGTCTTGCTAGCTCCTAGTTTCTTTGCCGCTGACTGGAAGGCCGCATTCCATTCATTAGGTTGTTGTTTGTACGGTTGTAAGTAATTCCTAACAAAATTGTTATCTATCGTCCATTCTGGATTATAATACAACAACACGCTGACAACTCACGATGAATAAGATATATGAACACCAAACAATATAGCACTGTTGGGCGGTTCGAGTACCACACGTTTACGAGACGGAGTGCGATAAGCACAAGCATCAAATCGGATCTTTGTGAATCTGAAGAAGTGTGGGTCGTATCCAGGATGTGTGGGACTGTATGCACCTGACTTTGGATTAAAGTAGAATTTTCCGAAATAAATGTATCGTATTCTTGTATAGTATTCTCCTCGTGAAATTGCAGTCTATCACGAATCAAGAATCGAGTCAGAGGACTGAAATTCAGACGGTAGTTCAAGGTAGTTCGTTCCTTTCTTGGCACGTTAACATCGAATGTGCAAAAACCAGTCACCAAGGAAACGTACTGGATCTGAGGTATTGCCACCTGCCAGCAGGTTGTGCAAATTGATTGTGATTGTCTGTTGTCGTCCGGTAGCAGGCACAAAGATTGGGTCTGTTCTGATTGTTGTTGCGACACTCGAGCAAGTCCCATCAAAAATATCGAAAGCGATACTAAAGTAGGACACGGGCGGCACAGTGACATCAATCAAAAGGAATGTGTAGTTCTAGGTCGTGTTAAGAGAGTGTGTCAATAAAAAAAAAATCTCTAACTCAAATCAAGGGACACTCACGGTAGCATCAAATCCACATTCCTCAATCCCAGGCATCGGAAATCCAAACAAGAATTCGACTTCTCCACCACCAGGTGTTCTAGGAGTGACATTCAACAACCCATTCTTCTTTTCAGGACTATAGCTCGACACTCCGTCGAAATGATAAGTGCCATTGTATAGCGTGGTTATGGTATTGTTTCCAGCGTGGACACCAGGCACACTCATGTCATCTAGCATGTAATAGAGCATTCCTGGCGAACCAGGACAATTCGCAGCCGTATCGTTGACGTCGTTCCCCGATGTATCTACGGGACCTGTGGAGACTGCATCGTATCCTTTACCTAGACAGTGGTACGGTTAGGACGTTGAGGTTGAATGGTACATGTTGGTCGAAAATGTGGTGTTTGATCCAAGGTTTGCAATGTTGGAATTAGACAAACCCAGCATGTGCGGGCCGATGGAGCAATAAGAAAATGTGGTTTGAATGTGGTTTACGTACTATTCCACCATGCACCGTTAGCAGGCGTTGGTTGACCAGCATGGACGAGAACATTTCCCAGAAAACAACAAAAGAGTAATATAAGCTGCCGTATTCTATAGTCCATTGTCGGTCTAACTAGACTTGAATACTGGATGCCGTCGACTATATATTGGCATGCAATGTCCCTAAGGTTCCTTGCTCTAGTTCGTCGACTCCTGGGGCTTGAAGGTTTGGACGCCGTTTAGAAAAGGGGACCTCGCGATTACGTAAGGCATTACCTACACATTCAACAGGCAACGGCATGTATCAAATAAGAAGAATCGAACAGTCAAGATAAGATTCCACAGATTCAGGATTCAACAACAGCTTCCAGTTCCAAGCGTGTCAAACGTGTAAAACGGAACTCTAGCTAGTTGCGACAAAATTACCAAAGATCAAAAATGTGAGTGTAAACGCGTGTAAATTTCAAAATCGTCAGTTGTTCCAGTCAAAAGAATCAGCTATTCAGATCGAATCTACTCGTGGAAGAACCTCTACACCCGCTCATCGACGAGTCCAACAGCAGCCAAGTCAAGAAACACGCAAAACAGGCAAGTTCGAGAGGATCAGTTTGATCATTTGGACAAACTACAATCTATGGCTACACGCGAATAACTACTTTACGTAATATGGCTCACGAGACGCGTCGAAGACTGAGTGCCATTCGCTGCAAAGATAGCTACACAACCAAATGTGATTCTCACAGATTAAGAACCCCTGGAGTCCCGTGATTGTCTTTCGGCTTCAAAACTCATCATTGTTCTCGCCGGCTCATTGGCTGGTGTTGCTGCTGCTTAAGCCTGCTCAACAACACTTGACGGCTTCAGTATATACATTAGTCGATGCATAACATCCTAGCCAAGTTACAGTCGATATGATAGCACGTCGTGCATCTGATGTAAGTGGACCTTGTGTCCTAGTGGTGTCAGTTGAAGTGGCGGTTTCTTCAATCATCTGATAACGTTTGACATAACATTTGAGCTAACATTTGACATCAACAAAAACATAGTTTTCAGAGCATGATTTTTATCTCGAAATACTGAAATACTCAATCCGTGATGTCTTTGATCCTCGCCACCATTGTCAAGTTGTCATCCCTATTCCGGATCAGTTCGACAACGTCAAAGAATACCGACCAGCATTTCTACCTGGCTTGAGATCAGAGGCAAGTAAACATTGTGTCTTCAATATCATTGGAGGATGTTCATTCTGTCATTTCAATGATCAAGACGATGGTCGTGTGTCGTGTCTGACGACGAAAGATTGATTTGGAGGGAGCTGCAGTGGGATTTGATTCCTCAGCAAGCTCCAAATGTCAAAATACTACAGTTGCGAAGCATATGGGTTGACTCGCTCAGTAAATGATCCTCCGAAACTGATTGCATCTATTTGTCACGCTTCGAAATCGCGGGCCTCCGTCACAACCTTGTTAATGTTTACTTCCCAAAGGTCAAAGATGCTCTTGCTCAAGCCATTCGCCAAAACCTCGAGCTTCAGCCTGAAAGCTGGAAGCTTCTTGCTTATTTTCATCGTCAGAAAGACGATGGATCCAGCATCATCAAAATCAAGGTTCCTGCCGAGCAGCTGGTATGATACTGTTCAGTTATTAGATGTCAACCCGATATTCATTAACTTGACGTTTAGTATACTCGTGACGTGATTCTCTTCTGTGCTTCTCGTCTTCAGTCTCTGGAGGACGTGTTTTCCCGTGAATGTTTCTTTGGCATAGTACAATCAGTTCGGGATGTGAAAGACGATGACAGCCCTGAACACCGCGAAGAGGCCAAGATACTAGTAGTATTACCAGATGAAATGGCCCAAGAAACGAAAGACTCAAGTCGCAGGAAGGAAGAAATGGAGCCTACACTTTTGTATAGCAGACTGCTATCAAACTTGACCCCATCAGTCAGAATTTTATCTGGTGAGCAAGGGAATGCTTCTCTCTTGGACATCCGAATGCTCACACTTCTCCTGGCTTCATGATGTTCCCCTTTTGTACAACCGGATACTCACGTCGCTACTGTCTCTTTCATAGGAATTCTCTCAAAAGTCAAATCACCCATCATTCCAGAAATGATTCGAGCTTGTACTGAACCTCAAATCGAGATTGATCAAGGCACGATCAACATGGTCTGTAGTCATGTTGAGAAAATCGAAAGGCTAGACGACTCGCAAATTCGTGCTATGACGGCTGCATTGCAAAAATACGAAACTGGCACTCTCTCCCCTCTTTTGATTCACGGTCCAGGCAAGCACTTTAATGAATTGAATGAAACAATTGAAGGTTTGTGTTGATGTCTTTTTCTAGCTGGAACAGGAAAAACCAAGACTCTCTCACATCTACTTGGTATCTTGGGCATGCTGAGATATCGCACTATCCAGACTGCCCCCACAAACGCTGCAATCGCAGAAATTGGACGAAGGCTCATCAAGCTCATATCAGAAACACCGTCACTCAAGATGAGATTGGGTGATATTGTGCTGGTAGGAAGTGATGATGCAATGAGTGCAGATATGTTTTCCTTGTCTCTCAATCACAGAGTAGATGTAAGTTACTCTGGAGCGTCACGGCATGCAAATACTCACGATAATTCTTACACTAGCGATTGACCACAGCTGCCGCGAAGTATATTCAATATCAAAGATATTTGGAATATTTACTCCTGCAGTTTCCACTAGCTTACCACGATTATAAAAAAGTCGAAAATAGCACCCGTCCTCTATTGTCGGCCTCTGTATTTTTCTCGACATCCATCCATTCAACCATTGCCGAAATCATTCGCCAATTGGAAATATTCGAGGTTGACTTGCCTACATCTTGCGGTATAGATAAGGACTTGACTGCGAATGTGATGACTTTGCTGAAAGCAATGCAATCGGATGTGCCCACGACTTTAAACATTAAGATATCTGATGCAACTCTCCTTGACTTCGATTTGTCTGATCTCCGAGTATTTGGTATTCGCGAGCCCGCTGCTATTATGCAGACTTTAAGTCTCCTGTCTGGCATTATCCCTCCATCTTTAGCCAACAACTTGATGGATAAGGAATTCACCGCTCAACTGCTTGTTGAGCATGCTGTGATAGGCCTGTCCACCATAAACTCATCAGCCAAGAAGGTTTTCAGGCCACTAGTTCTCAAAGCCAAGATAATCATTGTGGACGAAGGTCAGTATTCCAACCGACAAACGCAACTGACAATCTAACCGTTGATAAAAACTTCTCTCCCTTTAGCTTCTCAGGCTGTCGAGGCAGAGACATTGCTTCTTTTGCATGCAGAACTGAAACTTCTAGTTCTTGTTGGTGATCATAAACAGCTCGCACCAACCGTGATTTCACAACTCGCAGTTGAAAACAGCTGGAGTCGAAGCCTTTTCGAACGGCTGCTGGCCAACAACTTCCCGTCGTTAATGCTCCAGACTCAATATCGCATGCATAAAGATGTATCACTATTTCCTAGGAATCAGTTTTATCATGGGCGTCTACTGGACTCGAAGTCGGTGCCTTCAGGATATTCCGCTATCTGGCATACGAATATCTACCCTGCCTACGCGTTCATCCATACGAAAGGTCGAGAGACGACGACGGCTAGTAGCAGCAAATCCAATGTCATTGAGGCAGAACTGATATGTCAGTTGCTGGCTCGATTGTTGGACTCCTTGGAACGTCGTCCAAGGTTCAGGCTCTCGATCGGTGTAATATCAGGTTATAATGGTCAAGTTACAACGATAGCAGAAGGTATCCAGAATCTGGCCTCTATCAGAAAATCCGTCGTAACGTATCATAAAGCACCAAATAACGAATCAAGATTGAAAACCAAAGTGCCGCCAACTCCAACAATGATTATTGATGGTCTGACCAGTATTGATGTGAGATCTGTCGATGGCTTCCAAGGTCAGGAACGCGATATTATCATATTCTCGGCTACCAGAAGCAATCAGCATGGACAGATTGGCTTTCTTTCTGATCCAAGACGATTGAACGTAGCACTGACGAGAGCCAAGTCGTCATGTTGGGTAGTAGGAGATGGTTACACTCTACATAGGTCATCTGGTAGTGAACTTTGGAAGTCTTTGATTCAGGATGCCAAAAGCCGTGGAGTATACTTTGAAGAGCAACCTGTAGCAACCAATCAATCGGTAATGGCAAAAAAATTGAAAGAAATAGTTGGTGAAGAGACGGGTTGGCAATATTGTCAATCGCAACGAACAGCCGCACCTCTTCCAAACGAGTTAAATATTATGTTCGAAAATGCTCGTTGGAAGATTCTTGTGTCACGAGCAGCTCTCGATGCACTACGAGGTGTAAGCGAGGGCTTACGAAAATCTCTTCTGTCGGTGGCCTCACAGCTAGCAAGCGGCTTTAAGAAAACCAGCTTTTCTTCCAAGGATGTTGGACAGTACAAAAAGTTGCTGAGATGGGTGGACTGGCAATCCTATAAGATCGTTTGGAGTGTCGGGTTAGACTCGACTGACTACAAACAATGTATACGAATCTGGAACATCTGCTCTAGTCAAGACTCTGATGCTTCTTTACGAAACATTGAGAAAATCTTGCTGTCGCACTCGCCAGAATATCTTGAGAAATGGTAAATTCGACGTCGGTTTGAGACCAGGAAGGGCCTATGCTGACTTATCCTTGCATTCTGGTAGCTGTCGTGTTGGCTACATTACCGACCCTTCTGGAAAGAAGGGGACAGCTCCACTGACATTTCCACGCACTCCACCCATCCCGTGGTATGCAACCAAGGCTACCAGCAACGTCTCTATGCCACTGGAAGCACAAAGCGAAGACCAACAAAAGGGCATGGATTTGGTCAAATCCTACGAATTATCAGCATCGGCTGCCACTTTATTATATAATAACATGATCTCAGATGTGGAATTGCCATTTGAGGTGTCTGCAGAAGAACGCCGATTGATTGATGCCAGTACAAGTTGCTTTATCCTGGGTCGAAGTGGAACTGGCAAGGTGATTTCGTGGCTGTTTTTGTTTTACCTCTTGTACGTACCAGATCCTGACTGCCTTTTAGACAACCATAATGATCAGCAGGATTTATAATCGACAAATGGCTTTTCTTCGTGCAGTAAAGCAATTGGAGGCTGACGATGTTACAGATGCACGACCTGCGTCTCCTAAACAGATTCTTGTCACCCACTCTGCGAAATTAGCTGACGCTATCAAAACCCATGTGAAGAAGCTGATGGAAGGATCTAAAGTTGAGATTACCCTCTCCACTTCGTCTGAAAGCATTCAAGAGCCATCTCCGGATGTTTTATTTGAAGTAAAAGAGGCTCAGTACCCAGTCATTTGTACCCTTCATAAGCTCTTGGAAATGATCGATGCTTGTGGTGGGAAAGGATTCTTGTCCGAATACAGCATTCGACCAGATGACGGGTTGGCGGCAGAGGTCGAAGATCTGGAACTTGCCGAAGACGTCGATGATGGTATAGAAGTAGAAGATTATGATGAAGATGATTTGATGAACGATAGTGCTTCAGGTCGTCAACGCAATCAAGAAGTGACATTCAAAAAGGTTAGAGTGTTCCTTTTGCAAAACATCCTGCTTTTGTGTGCCCATTTGTGTGCCTCGACTGACTAAAACTACTGTCAAATAGTTTCAATACTTCTATATACCAAGAATGACGGAACAGACGGTCAAAAAGTTTGGTGCTGATGCAATTTGGTCTGAGATTGTGTCAGTGATCAAGGGCTCGTCCGCTGCTTTATTTGGAGGACATATTTCTTTGCAAGGATACAAGGAGAGGTCGCAGAGTCGACGCTCGACATTATCTGAAACCGACCGTGAAGAAATCTTTAAAGCTTTCGAAAAGTATGAGTCCCTAAAGGCAAGAAAGAGAGAATGGGATTTGGGAGATTTCACCGCACATGTGTGGCAGAAGTTGCAAAACGGTCTCAAGTGTGATTTGATGTCCAATGTCTACATTGACGAAGTTCAAGGTAGAAGATACTTGATCGTTCAGTCAAACGTTCGTCCTTCTTATTATTTTCCTTTCCTCTTAGATTTGACTCAGGCCCAAATCTTGCTCTTCTCAAGGCTCAGTCGAGATATGAATGCCTTTATCTTTGCTGGTGATACTGCACAGACGATATCCTCAGGAGTGCAATTCAGATTTGAAGACGTCAGGAGTTTATTCTTTGAAGAATTCATTCCTTTTATTCGACCTGATTTGTCTACCAAAGGAGCCATCGCATCTCTGGTTCCTCCGTTAGAGAATCTCACTCAAAACTTCAGATCCTGTAATGGTGTCTTACGTTTAGCCAACAGCTGCGTAGACATGATTACCAAGTTCTTTCCAGATTCAATCGATAAGTTGCAGTCAGAATGTGGCTTTCAGGATGGGTCCTTGCCGGTTTTCCTGTTAGGTACGTCTTTTATTGTTTGTATCGCTTTTCTTTGTCTTATATACCTTTTCTAGACACTACGACGAGTGGGCTTTTGCTTCAATTATTTGGAAGTGACCGCCTTGGAGAATTTGGGTCAGAGCAGGCTATTCTAGTCCGCACAGAAGAAGATCGTGAGAGGGTACAGAATATCATAAAGGAGCAGGCTGTAATCCTCACTGTTTCGGAATGTAAAGGACTGGAGTTTGAAGATGTACTGGTGTATGGTAAGCATAAGGTGATTTCTACTAAGTGATGTCATCAAATTCAAATTTCGTTTTCTTTTAGATTTCTTTGCCTCTTCGTCATATTCTCGTTGGTACGTGATCACCAAAGATGACCAAGAGTCTCATCGTAAATTTGATGAACATCGAGAGGCAGCTCTCAACCAGGAATTGAAGGCATTATATGTCGCAATTACCAGATGCAAAAGCCGACTTTGGTTTTTCGACTCAAACCGCAGTGCAAGAGCTCCTATGCTTGATGTTTGGTCGAGCAGTGAGATCATCTGTCAGATCGATACCATTGAAGACGGCAATGAGGCCGCTCAAGGAATATCTGGTCTTGCAAAGAAGTGAGTTTTTGCTTCACAGTCTAGCTCGTATACTCCATCGCTCAAACTCCAAGAACTTCTTCGTCTCGCGCTCGTACTCAACAGCTCTCAATATTTATAGATCAACGCCCGAGAGCTGGTTTAACAGAGGCCAGGAATTATTCTCACGAGAATTGTATGGCCAAGCTCTTGGCTGTTTTGAGAAAGCGGAAGCCGTCGACAATGCAACCCACTGTCGCGCTCTCATTCATAAAGACCTTGGAATGAAGCACCACGGAATGGGGATGAAATCCGCGGCAATCAAAGAATTCACCCTTGCCTCAAATCATTTTGCAGCCATTGCCATGTTTTCCGAACAGGCAGAAGTACTAGTTCTCGCAGAAAAATTTGCGTTGGCTGTCGATGCTTACATCGCTGCCAACGAACATTCGAATGCTATAAAGTATTGTGTCAAGGCACGAGACGTGCCATTAGCAAAGAAGCTTATAGCCCTCAAATTTATGGCAGAAACAGACTTGAATGTATTTTGTCGCCAGTATGCGTAAGTCCCCTTTTTCCCGTTTTCCGCAAAAAATGGCATGCTGACATCCCCTTCGTTTTCGTAGCTTGATCTGTCACTCCAAGAAAGACGAGCTTGAAGTCAAGGCGTTTTTATTACTTGCTACGTCGCAAGGAATGAAACGTAAATTTGTTGAAAGATATGGTTATTTGGATATGATGGTTGAGCTGGAAGAGGCTGCTGGTGACTTCGAATATCTGGCGAATGTGGGGTCGTCTTTGATTCAATCAATTCACAGAAACGTCACTGACTGACTTATATAGGCATTTTTGGGTCAACATCATTTCATCAGAGCCGCAAGTTACTTCGACAAGGCTGGAAACGTACCCAAATTCCTAGAAACTGTCACCAATATGGCCGCCGTCTACTCAGCGCAACGTTTGTTTTCTCCAAAAAACTCACGTGAACATAAGCAGTTGTCTACATTGGTTGCATCGGCATTGTCGAAACTCGAATTCTCTTCAGCCCAAAAGATCCAATTGGATCTCTACTCGATGCTTTATCCACAATCCTCGGTACCCTCTCTTCACACTCTAGGAATGTCTGTGCCCTGTCTTCTCACTTTATGGAGGAGCCTAGTAGGTCAAAAGAACCCTCTGGAAATGTTGGTTGCGTGGACCTTGGTCAAAAGCATTGCTGATGCTCCTACCAAGACTTTATCAACCCTCCTAAATGTTGAGGTCGCAGTCGAAGTCCTTAATGCATTTAAGAGTATTACTGAACACTCAGTACACAGCTTAAATGAAGCCGCATCATTGAGAACCGCCAACCCTTTAGTAGAAGACTGGTTTGGAAAAAGTGAAGGGGAATTGGTGTTGTGTGATAAAAGTTGGTCTTGGGCTTTGCAAGCAATCCTTTTCAATAAAGGAAAGTATGCTGGCACTTCGTATGTGGATGTATCTGTCCTGTGCCGAGAGCTTCGACGATGTTTGTTGGAAAGCAGGAACATCCTGGTCAAAAAAGTCATCACCGTTACGTTCTCCCACTTGATGTCGTCGTATACCAAGTTCGACTGTTACCATCTGATGGTCGTAGATAAGGTGGGCGTGGAACACTATTTCATTTATGAAAAAGTCTTGGTTTACACATTTCGTTTTGTTTACTAGGTTTCACATCGTTGTGCAGTCGCTGGTTGTCCTTACATTCATGATGTGGCCGAAGCTAAAAGCCTTACCAAGGAAAGAATCATTATGGCCATTACCTTGTTTGACTTGCTCGAGTATAGTCACATTGATGATGACGCTCTGTATGGCCAAGTTTTCCAATTCTTCCTCAAGCGTAAGATTATTTTTCGTGTTTTTAATCGCAAATGATGTCTCACCCTTCTTCTTTCCTCAGAAATTCTTCCTCTATCTGGAGTAACGACGGACTATATTGCTCTAGACGAGATGAGAAGAGGCAAGAAAGGGCGTAATCTCGTACAAGCTAATTATTTCTCATACTTGAACACTTTATCGTAGACCCTCGAGTCAAGTATATTATCCAAACCTACCAAAAAGACGCACTCACGAAAATGAGTACCTCGTCAACCTCCTCCATAATTGCAAGTACACTTCGCCTCGTCTCTGCAGGCTCTGTCGCCAGGTGCGATGTGGAGACCGAGATGCCACCTAGGCTGGCGGGAACGAGTCGAGCCAAAGCTGTGTACGAGACCTTAAAGTCCGAACTCCACCCTAAGCAAAGTGACAAAAGTATTCCAGGTCACTTATTGTTTAAGGCAATTTCAAATCTTCACCGGTTCGCTAGTCTCCCTTGGGATTCTGATGCCGATGCTCACCCACAGTAATGCCGGGTTTCTCGTTTCTGGCAAATCCATGGTCCAACTCTAAATTTTTGAACGATAGGCAATTGATCAATCTGATGGAGAAGTATGTGACATTCTCTTTGATTCTGCACAGAAAATTTGTAGATGTATTGATCCCAGATCGATACGTCTACGAGTTTTTGGTGATGCAAAATGCACCTCTGGCTGACGCATTGCGAATGCATGGAAGGAGTCAGGATCCAGAGACTTTCTTCCATCTGAAATATGTTGTTGGTTATGTGATTGATTTATTGTCGAATGATGCATCCCTCCTCGTCAATTGGTACGTTGAAGGTGTCCCAGAGCAGCCATCACATTCAGTTAACCCTTTGTTGCATATTTTTCATAGGTTGAAGTGCTGGAAGGTGTTGGAAAATGAAGCAGCTCTCCACGTCACTTCCCTGGTGGTGATACTCATAGTCATCGCCGTGAATGTCAAAGACTTGGCTGGCCGTGTCACGGACTTCGGAAGAGTCTCCTTTCCATCTCTACTCAAGCGTTTCAAGCTGGCTCCGGACTCTTTAAGCCTTTTTAAGGTAAGGCGTGTTTCTTTTCCATACATGCAACTCTTCTAAATCATTACGCCGAATTTTAGGAGTCCAAACCCTACAACTTCAAAACCATCTGTCGCGAATTCTTGGTCAAAATTCAAGAACCCGCCAGATACCTAACCAAAACCTTTGCAATGAGGTTCGACCCACTTCCTTTCTGGGAAAGATTGAATATTGAAGAACGCCACGGTCAAATCTCCACATTTGCCTTCAAACCGCAAAGAATTAGCACAAAAGGCGAAACCACAACAAATCTTGCTGAAAATGTGGCTGATAATGCAATGCAGCAAGCATATATTGAAAAGGAGATTGCGAGAGATCAGATTGTTGATATTGAGTAAGTTCGACGGGAAACGGAAAAGCCACAGAAACTCACCCCTTCCCTTATTTTTAGCACTTGGAACAAGGCGTTGAGTCCTTCAAAGTACTTCATCAAAGACGTGTTGAAACGACTTCTGCTTGAAGCCAGAGAACGACTGGAAAAATCACAGTCTTGGAGGTCCATGTATCATGCTATAAAACGCCTCCAACCTCCTCCCGATGAAGATTTTAAGAATCTATTTATGAAAGACGGGGTCAAGATTGTAGAAATTTTGTCGAAAAAGAGAGACGAACTAGGTCGGTCCATCGTGCTCATTCAAGGAAGACCGTGCGGTGGTTTAACAGCTATCTTATCCTTGATTCTAGACGCCTTTACTAAGGCGGATTTGTCTCGACTTGGTTTTTTGACCATTGATGAAACTCGTGATGAAATGTTGGATGCCATCATCGACTTGGATGATGTGCGATCCACATTGAATTTGAAAGGAGGACAAGCCTTGGACTCGAATCACTTGAACAAGTGTCTGGAGAAAGGACGAACTCTGCTCAGTGAACTGAAGGAAAAGTGGGCTGGGTAAGCTAGCCGAACATCAGCGAAGCCTCGATCACGCATTGATTTCGATTTCTTTATAGCCCACTCAGGAAATTCAAAAAGGCAAACAAAAAGAATGCGTCCGCCAAAACCGCGAAAGAAGAAGAAGCTAGTGAAGATGAGGTCGACATGTCGTCATCATTTGCCAAAAACTAGAAGATAAATCCACAAGAGCCATGCTGTGTATAAGAACGGTGTACCAAAGAGAAGATTTTCTGTTTATATTATTATTTACACATATAAAACATCGTCCAAAAGATGTATAACTCAGCTAGTACAATAAAATCCTCAACCTTTCAAAAGTCTCGACTGCTGCGACGTTTTGCAATAGTAGATTTTCTATGTTTCCTCCCTATAGAGTACAGTAACCGCACAGACATCCTTCACCTCTCATTGTTGCTGTGGGGCAAAGCACATTAAATCACGCGTCGTCTGGAGGAAGGTCCTACCTTTCTCGCATTGCATGGCTTCTTCGTGGGTGCTGTCTCGCTGTTTTATTCAATGTCCGTCGTTGTCAACTTCTAAAAACCAGCAGAGAGTATGGAAATATGTGGATTTTGCTTAGAAACCACGAGGCAAGGGGAGGTTCGCAAAGCTAGTGGTCTAATAATCACCATCTGTCGTAGATCTTTTCGGCAAGTCTTTGAAGGCGCCCCTTGCATCAAAACTCACTACATTCGTTTTTCACCTTAGCGTCTGGTCAATTAAACAATCTTAAAATAGTTAGGAGGTTTGGAGCGCTAATGGGGATGCTTTTAAACTGTAGGCACAGCAAAGATCTCGACCGCCTGTGCTTTCCTTTACACTCTTCAAATACCACACAGGACCTCGGTTTGGTGCCTTCAATACAGTTATAACATTGACCACGTTGATGGGACACTCATGAAGACTCTTTGTTTTTTCGGCCAACGAACAGAAATATGTGTACATTGTACAATCAATAGCTAAACGTAAATCACGTAATTTGTCACCCGAGTGAGTGCCATTCGCTTTGCAACTCTTTGACGAAGTGAGAGGTGATTCTCACAGATTAAGAACTAGCGTGGACACGCACCGTAGCCACCATGTGAGGTGACGGCAAGTCAATAACAAAACCAACCAACAAGCACCATAACACAATACTATGTTCCAAAGGTATCCATCTAGAGGAAACTGTACATTGCATGCAAGAAGTAATTACAAAAAATCGAAAACAGTTGCTCTAGATAGTAAACTGATTAGGTCCGAGTATATATCCAGTTGGAATCTATGCAAGGAAAACAGCAAAACTTAGCATAAAAAACGCTGTACATCCTTCAAATGGTATTCGCACTCAAACACAAAACAACTCACAGAGGTATCATTCAAATCCGTAATAAGCGCATTCATCGTAGCAGCATCAGCAGTATGTCTCCAATCATTCCATTCACCAGACTCGTATTTAAAATACTCGAAATGTCCCACCATCTTCAAATTCGGTAGCCACGATCGAGTTTCTTGAGACATGTATATTTGCCGCCACCATGCTTGTTTGCGTGGTATGGCGTTGGATGTGGAGTGTGGGTATGGTGGATTGTTTGAGTCTCTAATTTTTAGAGTATGAGATAATGAAGCCCTTCCAGTTTATCCAAATTCCTGCGACTTTAGATTCAAACACATGCGAGCAGCCCTAATCTTACTTACGTGTACCCCAAATATCCATAGTGGTATTGAGCAGCACCTTCAGCAAGTGCATATGGTTTGCCTTCCTGAACAGCAAAGTCGTAAATATTGTAAAACGACAAGTCAGAATTCTCAGTTCCATTGCCGGTGACAGTATCAACGAATCTGTAAACCCAATCTGGTGGATCTACACGAGAAAACGGACAGCAATCAACAATTGATGAGCTATTGTTTTCTCGAATTCACCAACAACATACTCCTTGATGACGGAATATCACTTACTGTTGTCGGTATCATAAACATTTCGCTTGAAATAAAGCGAATTGCCAATCCAGTCTACATATTTGGCGCCAGGCCAAAATGGAGTCCATGCTATGTGAGATGAATGTCAGGACTTGGATCAATTTGCCACAGTTTAGTTGCTTACGATCTACAAAACGGCAAGAAACAAAACAGTCAGAACCAAAAACGGGAAGAAGAATTCTGATGCATAGCAACACGTACTGTCTTTCCCATCAATCGAGCCGTCCTTGTTCGTATCCATCAACTGCTTATCAGCATAACTTGACGGGTATCCAAACGGAGAACTGTCTGGCCCAATCGTATTTGGTGCCCATATCATAGCCGTGCTCTATAAAAAGAAATCATTTATAGAAATATCTGGTACTGTTCGTTTTTTGTGCTGGAGTGCCCTCTCCTCAAAAACGTTTCTTGGCTTACAGTAGCTCCATAAGTCTGCAACGCTGTCCATAATTTAATCCACGATGCATTAAATGCAGTCGGCTGTTGTCCATACGACATCCAGTTAGCGTTGAATTCAGGCAGCCATCGTATCATGATTGGAACACCGCTGTTCTTGTTGATGTCGGCGCATGTGTATCCAATGTCTATTTGAAAAAAAAGGAGACGATTAGAGCCAAACATTCGTTCACATAGAGCATAGAGCGTTCCTTGCTTTTGTTAAAACGATTTCCCAATCTGCTTTCATAGAAATAGCCTACCATTAAAGACCGAATCTGAGATACTATACGAGCCCACAGATATAGTGACGCCCATTGCGGCACCTAAACTTCGCACAGATCCAACATAGTTGTACAATGTCCACTTTGCTCCAGAGAAATCAGATCCAAGTGAACTATGAAGTATGATGGCAATGAGGTTGAGGTTGATGATTGAATCTTGACAATGTATTCCTATTTGCTTTTTTTCTTTTCGCACTGAGAAACCAGACATCAAGTACTTACACGAAAAACCAAAAGATGGAAGGACCAAAGCTTTGCACTCTACTAGCTCCAAGCTTCTTCGCAGCCGCTTGCCAGCTTGACACCCAGGCACTCGGTTGTTGAGAATCAGGCTGCAAGTAATTCCTAAGACGTGACGAGATGTCAGCTTCTAAGGACATTCACTGAAGATACTGTCTCCTTGCTTTTGGTGCCAGGCTGGGAAAAAAGAATCTCGGCTTCACGGGAAAAAGCATTTACATTCCTTCACTCACGTTGAATAAGCAATATGAACACCAAACAGCATAGCACTGTTCGGAGGTTCCAGAATAACACGTTTTCGAGCAGGAGGATGATAAGCACAGGCATCGAATCGAATTTTCGTGAATCGGAAATAGTGTGGATCGTATCCAGGGTGTGTTGGTTGATATGCTGACTTGGTGTTGAAGAAGAATTTACCAAAATAAATGTAACGTATTCTTGTAAAGTATTCTCCTGATGAGATTGCAGTCTATTGGTGGAGGAGGTGAGAGATTAGAAGTTGTGTTGAAATCATGTATTGGAACCTTTGGTCGTTTCTTTTGAGCATGAGACAAATATCAACCAACCACTTACAGGATCAGTAGAGTTACCACCTGCCAGCAGAGTGTGTAAGTTGATATAAATGGTTTGTTGTCGTCCAGTTGCAGGGACATAGATGGGATCTGTCCTGATTGTCGTCTCGACACTTGAGCACGTCGAGTCGAAAATGTCGAAAGCTATACTAAAGTGCGATACAGGCGGCACAGTCACATCCAGTAGCAAGAATGTATAGTTCTGGTTGTGTAAAAGTGTGAGTCAACCAAAAAAATTGAGAGCAACACGCCACACTAGCACGTACAGTAGCATCAAATCCACATTCCTCAATCCCAGGCATGGGAAACCCAAACAAGAACTCTGACTCTCCACTCGCAGGTTGTCTTGGGGTTACATTCAACAACCCATTCTTCTTTTCAGGAGAGTAGCTCGAGACCCCTTCGAATGAATACGTTCCATTGTACAATGTAGTGAGTGAATTGTTGACTGTGTTAATTCCCGCCGCACTCATATCGTCCAGCATGTAAAAGAGTATTCCTGGCGATCCAGGACAATTGGCAGCAGTGTCGTTTGTGCCATCGCCTGTTGTCGTGTCTGCTGGACCTGTTGAGATCGAGTCGTATCCTTTGCCTATATGATGAGAGTGTGTGAATGAGCATGCGATGTTAAATTTGAGCAATATGAGTGTGATCAAGAGTAAAACTGGCAGATGAGCGATTGGATGATGCACGTTCAAATATTTCGATGCAACAATTGTGGCCAAGTTCTAGCTTGTTCTGGTGGACTGGAATCATTCCAGACCACAGAATCACGAATTTCAGGATGCAGAATAGCGATTCAACCTACTATGCCACCATGCACCGTTGGCTGGAGTTGGTTGGCCGGCATGCACAATCTTTGTAAAAAGTAGCAATGCGCCCCACAGCACAACCTGTGTGCAAAAGGTCATTGTTCTGATACGAGAAGGGAAGCTAGATTCCAGTACACGTAACGAGACCTAGTGATCCGGCTGCAACTAGAGTTGATGGTGTCAAAAGCAAAGAGCGAGGTCTCTACCAAGCCAGGACCTTGGCAAAAAGAAGGGGACTTGTAAAGTCGAGTGGATGCAATAAATTCATCAATTTAATATAGCCACACTGTGATTCGTGATTCGACGTGTTCTTGTCGACTAGATCCACGTCGCTCGTCCGCGCTGTTGTAAGTCTTGCTTGATCGCGATTATGACTTTTGATGGTCGTGACATCCAATCTCCAAGCATAGCAGCAGTAAAGATCCACCTGAAAACTGCATCAGAATCAAATAGAAAACGGGATCTCTTTAAACCACGTAGCTCCATTGCACCTGTCAAAGTCAAAATATCCAAACATCCTATAATCAACAATGATCACTAGAAGGGCAGCAACCACATCAGCTTGCATAGCACTATTCCTCTTGCTAATACCATCATGTTTTGCTACATTTGCATTGCCTGTGGCTACTGCTGATCGTGTAATTGTCTTGACGTGAGTTCACATTGAAGTGGGATTATTTGACCTCTTTTTGCCATTTGAATTATTGATCCTCATGATACGACTGCTAACATTATTCATTCATATCGTTTAGAGATGCCAATTTCGACAAGAAAGTCACCGGTGGAGAATGGCTTATTGAATTGTATGTTCATCATTCGGCGAGTTTGGTAGAGGGGGTTTTTTGCTAGTGGTCCGTAGAAGCAATGTCCAACCATATTTGAAACTCACTGTTGATCTCGCTTCCTCTACATTAGCTACGCAGAATGGTGTCCTGCTTGTCAAAAGTTCAAAACCGACTACGAAGATGTAAGCAGTGTTATTACCCAGATCAAGCACACTCCCTAACTACCACCCTATTCACAGCTAGCTGAACTAGCTGCCCGTGAAAAACCAAAAATGAAACTCGCAA